>NW_026896419.1:0-30000 GCF_033153095.1 Gastrolobium bilobum | reverse complement strand
AAACCACATACTTTCTCTCTCCCATGATTTTCATTTTTCTGTGTCTATCTCTCTCTTAAAATGACATAACTTATATCATTTAAAATGACAAACACCAAACCCTTTAAAAAATTATAAATAATAAATATTCTTAGATGTTCCTTAACTAATGCCTTTGAAATATTCGTTAACAAAAACCTTAAATTAATCAATATAAAATGATAATATATAAATGTCACAACCGAATCACAACGTGACGGTGAAAAGTTAAAATAAAACAATAGACCTGCCATCAAGATTTATTTTGGAAAAAATTGAAAAATACTTTTTTGTTTAAGAAAACTGGAATTTGAAAACATAAACAAATTCAGGAGTCGAGTAATTAAGGAAGATGTTAGTACCCTACATCATCTCATTTTTTTAAATGATTATCTTAAATTAATTAAATTAATTATTAATAATTTTTTTAAATTATTTGTCTCAACCCAAAGAACTAAATTAAATAGAATTGGTTATTTATAAAGAAAATTAAATTATTAAAAATTATTTTTGGGCTTGAATGGAAAGATTTGGCTCCGATGTATCTTTTGGTATACTAAGAAACTCAAAGCTACTTTGTTATTTAAAATATATTTGTGAGTTGGTTGATTTTAGTTTTGAAAATAATTTTAAGGAAATTCATTTGATTGGATTTGAAAGTTTCGATTATCAAGCTGTCATAGCTAAAATAACCTAAAATGATAATTACATGATTAACAAACTGTCTCAGAGAATCCTTTTAAAATAAAAAGTTTTTAAATATAGAAAAATAAAGGAAAACAATGATTAAGTTTTAAAGAAAAAATTTGGATCACCAATCTGTCACAAGTAAAATAACCCAATTAGAATCCACACACTACAAAAAATTATGTGATTTGTGGAGGTTATTTACTGGAGGTTAATAAAACCCATAGAAAATATTTAAATTCTGGCATTTTTAGTGAATGTTGTTTTGTAATTTTTTTTTTAATTTATACAAAGTGGCAAGTTTTGATCGCGAATTTATATAATGTATTTTAATTTTTTTAATATTTTGTTGTTTTTATTTGATGACCGCTACAACTTTTTATATGTATATGTTAAAAAATATATATTTTTATATATAGGCGTATTTCATCGATCATTAGAATCATGGTGAGACATTTGTGGTGAGCTTTTTCAGCTCTATCTCCTAAGCGTATCTCCTAAGATGCATTTCTTCATCCTTTTTATCGAGGGAACTAACAACATAGTTTCTCTTCTTCTTCGCGCTCTTATTTCAAGCATTGTGGTGAGCTTTATCGGCTCTTTTCTTTAAAATTTGCATTTTAGGATTTTTTTCTTTGTAATTTATATTTTATTTTATTTTTTTTCTAGATTTTGTCAAATACGTTCTCGTTGGGGTTGAAGGTGTTGAAAACGTATTTGTTGTGCCATTTTAATCTGAATCTTCAAATCAAGTATCTATTTTTCTTTTTCTAGATTTTACTATTTCTAGTTTTTTTTCATATGTTTATTTGTGGTGGTTATGGCACGATGAATCGATGGGTGAGAGGTGTGAGTAGAGTGACAGATATGAAGGAATGCTTGATTTCATATAGTGTGGAGGGGGTGGTTTTGGGGATTGGAGTGTGGAAGAAAGGTGGTAAAGTGAGAGGATGTTGCTGTAAGAACCTGCACCGTTAATTAAGGAAATTAATCAGTTAATTATGAGTTTAATGAGATAATTACATAATTGACCCTAATAAATATTTGAGGCTCTGATAATTATAGTAAGTGAGTTATAATGCTGAAAGTTGTTTTTTTGATGAAAAGTGCAAATACCGGTTCTGCTACCCGGTATAAATGTGTACCGGTGAAGTATCCCGGAAAATTATAATAAGTGTATGGATATTACTAGAATAATATGTAGGACTTGTAAAACGAGTTTCAAGTTAAAATAATGAGAACTGGTGCCAGAACTGATACTGGCTATGGAAAGCGCGTACCGAAAAGGTGCTCCGAAAAATAATATAAAAATATGGAAAATCTTAAAAAAATGAGTATGTTCAGAATCTAAAGTTTGAGATTAAAATACTAAGCGTAGCTATAATTGCTAATACCGTTTGTTTAAAACTTAAGTGCCTATATATATGCATCTTGCACCAAACCCTAGGCCATGTGTGATGTGCCTACGTGAGTTTTCTGATTTCTCTACATCCTTGTGCCTCCCATTGCCACCTTCATCTCCCTTCCCTCTTGTGAGCCAAATGTGTCACATTTCTCCTTGTTCTTACCACTTAAACACTTGGGTGTGTGTAGGGGTAACCTTGGTGGTGAGTTGTGAAGCATTTCTGAGGATACGCTTGCTGTTGGTTGGGAGTATTAGGGGCTGTATAGTCTGAGTTTGTGTGAGTGAGGCTTGTTCTTGGCTTCTTGAGCTTCAAGAAGCCACCTTTTGGCATAAAGGGTCAAGCTTGAAGTGTATTTTCGTAGCCTTGTGAAGTCAGAACTTGGGTGCTGTGTTGGAGGCTTCCTTTCTGTTTCATTTTCGAAGTTTTGGTGCCTTGGAGGTATTCATGATCATCCTTTGTGTATTTTGAGGCCTAAAGCTTGTTTAATCAATTAATAAGTGAAACTTTAACCTTTTGAGTAAAGGAGTTGGTTTCTGAGTTCATAACTTGGTAATGAACATCTGTTTAGGGAGTCATTGGACTACCAATCGCTTTTGGATCCTTAAATTTGGCATTATGCAGAAGTTAGCTCGAATTTCTGCATTCTGGTAAAGAAGTATTCAAATACTTTTCGAGTGGTATTCGAATACTTGTTCACTGGTAGTCGAATACTCATTGCTGGAGTATGGGAATACTTTTCTGGGAAGAAAAGTATTCGGATACCTTTGAAGAAGTATTCGAATACTGGAGAGTATTCGAATACAGTAAGGTTTAGTATTCGGATACTTGGGTATTTGGATACTGGGGGAAAGTATTCGAATACTTGGTAGTATTCGAATACTTTAATGAAAGTAACCGAATACTTTCTGGAGAGCTGGAGTATTCGAATACTACTCGTGAAGTATTCAAATACTTCCTGCAGAAACAACATGTAATGAGTTAAAATGAGTAGGAAAGACTTAATCACTTAATGTAATCTGAGCTATGATTATTGATGAGTAATTATGGTATGGGCAGATTGTGATTGTGCTGTTTGTGGGCCTTGAGTTGTGTGGACTCTTGGTTTGGATAGCTAGCTTACAAGGTAAACTTTCGTGTCCTCGGTTTAGCCATTTTGTAGTTCCACCATACCCCATGGGGGAATGGTTATATGCATGTTGTGTTACATGCTTTGATATAATGAAATGCTTTTGAGCTGATATGTGCAATGGCTTTATGATATGCATGTGGTGTTCCACCTATACGGTAAGCCTGAGTATATGGTACATACAAGATGGTGAGAC
Organism: Gastrolobium bilobum; assembly: GCF_033153095.1. NCBI lineage: Eukaryota > Viridiplantae > Streptophyta > Magnoliopsida > Fabales > Fabaceae > Gastrolobium > Gastrolobium bilobum. Next base: position 26,567 of record NW_026896419.1, on the reverse strand, counting down.
TGGGGTGAGGTGCAAGCGATGTTCCTTGTACTATTATGTGTGGGTAATAGACGTATTCCTACATTCTCTGGCCAGCCAGTAGATTATAGTATTGACACACATGACATGATATTCTGCTGCATTGCACTATTTTGGAAATGATAATGTTGAATCTATTTTTGGAACTTATATTACACATGTAAGTGAGCTTGGGATGAAAGATCCTTGAGGACCCCTTGTCTTACTGAGATTTCTTGTTCAGAGATCTTATCCCACGTTTGGGGACACTTATTTCAGGTTCAGGTAATATAGGGCCTGATGCCTCTGGCGGCAGGAGGCCAGAGCTTAGTTGATGATTATGGCTGTTATATTTATGCTGGCATGACTAGATTGGATGCTGTTTATGTTTTCCGCATTATTATTATGTTGTTGATGTTGAGACTATGTTGGGCTTGTGCCTTATTTGGGTGAGCATGAGGTTTGTCCATGCCACTTGGTTGTTAGTACTTTTATGTTGAGTTGTATAAACTATTAGGATTGTCCGGGCTATGTGTTGTAGTTCTGTGACAAGAGACATAGTGTTATGATTTATTATATGAGGTATTTCAGTAGCTGTTTAATTGCAATGTACATACATGCGATGTTTTATGAAAATGTTTAAGTAATCAACTTGACTAAGTATAATGACGTCATAATTGACAAGAAAAAGATATTCCGCATTTTTAATTAAGCGTAGCTTAATACGATGATATGATAACATTACCGGATATATACGGGGTGTTACAGTTGCTGGCTACCATGGCTATTAACAGGACTAAGTTTACAATCATGGTGGTGAAGGTGAAACCCATTTCCTCCTCTCTCTCTTTTTTGTTCTTCTGCTAACTTTTGTGGCTGCTAATTAAGCTTTGAGAAACCCACACTCCTATAAGCTATAGTCTATGTTGGTCGGTGTGTAGGAGCATCTACAAATTCTAGTGAACGAACTGGTTCTGGTGCTATTGAGGTACAATGTTAGTTTGTGTTTGACTTACATGAAAGTAGCCTTTTGTAAGCCATGAACATAGAAAAGGAAAAAATTAAAAATTTTCTGCAGAAGAAACAACCTTTGCCTACCCTCAATCCTGTTCTACCCATGAATCATGCAATAGACATATTAGAGGTTTAAAGTTGATACCTTTATTCGGAACTATTCCTCATCAGATGCGTTCTTGATCAATTCTTCAGACTTGAAGAACACAAGTCCTCTGATGGAAATCCATACCACCTTGTTGTCTTGTAAGAGAAGAACGCTTCTTCGAATAACGAAGGTTGTTAGACTCAAGAGAAGAGCAGAGATTGAGTGGTGCCTTTGGTTATTCCAAGAGAGATAGCTGCCACACTGATGTGTGTGTTGGCTAAGATTTCAGTGGAGAAAATTAGAGAAGAAGAGTTACAAAACTAAGGAAGAAGATGGGTTATATATATGTGCGGCGCCTCATTAACCTAAGACTAGGTCAAATCAGAGCCCTTATCAAATCTCAATCTTATTGGATAATTTTCTTAATTTTATCCTATCAATCCAATTGATTGGTTTTCCTAATCTTAGTAAATTAATTTAATTAATTGATTTCCTTAATTTTGGTCAATCAATCCAATTGATTGGTTTTCCTAATCTCAGGCAATTAATTTAATTAATTGGTTTCCTTAATTTTAGTCAATCAATCTAATTGATTAGTTTCCATTCAATCTAATTAATTGGTTTCCTTTATTTTCTACATCTTCATTAAATCTAATTTAATAACTATATTTAAATTCAAATTTCAAATTTGAAATTCGAAATTAGAATTCAAATTATTTTTATTTAAATTCAAATTAATTTAACATTTAAATTAATTAGGTTACATCATGGATCAAGTCCAACTTGACCCATGATGCCATCTACTCTCTCTTGGCCCAATATGTGAGCCTTTCCAACTTAGGCTCATTATGTCTTATTGGGCCCAACATAGCCATCAGGCCCAACATAGCCACTGACATAAATGGGCTTGGGCCCATTAGGCCCAATCCATCTAATGACAACACAGAGCACTAGCAATGCTTTGTTGTCCAGAGCTAGTTGAGTTCATCGAATGATCAACTTGTTATACCTATTTGGTTACTATGTGAATTGTTATTTCGTCTCGATAATCCTTCCCATTGACCTAGGTCAAGGAAAATGTATCAACCCCTGCGGCCTAGGGTTAGCTTTTTCCGAAACAGGGAATCTTCATTTATGGACTCTAAAGAGCGAGCCATCTCACGACTCCTTTATTATGCATAGATTCTTGAGTCCCGTAAATGTCACCCCGGTTTCACCAGTCTACGAATAACCTAATCTCTCACAGAGATTGACGAATTCCTTCAGCTTGTCACACTAGCCCTGAGTCCTTAGGGCATGCCCAAGAGTATATCTACGAGTCTCCATGTTTCAGGTAGACAAGGTATACAATCAAAGCAAGCCTTCCAGAGTACATGTCTATATGACAACATCAGGTCTAAGGAAAGACACACCCAAATAATAAGAGACATTACCTATTGATACTATCTCTGAGATTTCCTAGTAGTGTCTCTTTGTGGGTCAGTTCAGTGTGAGCTATTCTCCAATAGGTCCACCCACGAGTCAGGTAAGACATCTCCATATCTGTAGCTCACGAGGACTCTACCTTGCATCTCCATGCAAGTAGCTGAGTCGTGCTAGTCTTACTCGAGATCACCAATGCCCATTATCGGTATCTCTAGACTAGGAACATATTTCTGGCAATGGACGTGTGGTGTCATTGAGCCCTCATGATCATGATCCCTATCACAAATCCTCAATGTGACACCTGTTCCATTCCAAGGACTTTATCCAGTTACTCATATTCAATATTTGAGACATGCAATATGAAACATAATAAAGAATGCTTTTATTCATAAAATATATTCATAACAAATAAAGAAGTACATGGGTCCATTTGACTCTCAGATTGTGTTTAGGACACCTATGTATAACAATAATTACCAAACATATTAGAAGAAAGTATATTATGTTGTTAAATATAATATATTTTTTTGTAAAATATATTTAACTTTGAAATCTAATCTATCCTTAATTATTGATATTTAAGTTTTACCTCTTAATAAATATTATGAAAGATGTTATGCATAAATACTTTTATTATAATATATTCTAAAATAAGTTATATAAATTTTCTCTTATTTTACTCTGAGTAAATATAAATTTATAAAGATTGTAATAACTTTATGGTTCATATAGAATAAAAAACTTGTAGTGTGTAAAAAAGTATTTTAATTTAAAAAATAAGTTATTAAATTTTGTTCACAAAAAACTGATTGGAATATTTCGTTTAATTTTTTTTTCCAACTTTTCAATACCAAATATAAGTATGCTAAAGGAATTGTGAGGATTTAATTCCACCCGCACTTAGGTAGTGTTTGGTTCGGGAGGAATTTTTTTTTACTAAGGAAATGTAATTGATAGAGAAATGGTTAGAAAGTGAGTTTGGTAAGAAAATATAAAAAAAGTTATTTGGTTGACCCAAATATTACTAGAGAAATTTATTTAAATATGCAAAATCTATGTTCAGGTGAAACTTTGCACCTGTTTTTTCACTTCCCCAGTTATCTCAAAATACCACATCTTAAGTGGTATTCTGTAACAGTGAATTTCATCCAAAAATCAACACAAAAGTCATTTTTCCATCTATCCTATTTGCCTGGTATTTTTTGAAAAAACCTGAAACAAACGTGATATTTTTTAATATCCATTTACACTTTTCTATCAATCCCAAATTAAACCTTCAACCAAACACTACCTTACGCATGAGCACGTAAGAAACGGGATATCTACAGAACCTACGGGCATAATACCGGTCTTTGATTCTCTTACCAATAATTATTGATTTAAGTGACAACAGGTTTGTTTCTCAAAGTCTCAAGAGCCGCTCTCAATATAAATTCGAGAATGCTTGAAGTGAGTTAAATCTGATTACATAAAAAAATAGGGCGTTACTTTTCTCAAGTCACATATGATAACCACGGTTCCTACAGATACATAAACACATGGGTCCTACCATTTTTTTCAAAAAAACAAACAAAAAAATATGACACAAATTTCGATCCATCAGTAGGAATGGAAATATACTTTCCTGCAAAAGTAGATAATGTTTTTCCAAAAAAATAATTTCAACTCCTCTTATTGGCTCATACAACAAAGAAAGAGAGATGAAAAATAGTTAGCAATATTATAACTAAGAAGGTTCCAAGAATTACGCTATACAGGCGGCTCGTAGAGATTTTTTTTTTCCAAAGAAAAACTAAAATAACAACAGACAAGACACATCTCCAAATCAAAATAATTGTTTAAGAAGTTCCAAAAACCCTACATAAGTCTGTCTCACTGTCTCATAGTCATAGCATGAACAAATAATCCTGTCACGGACCCAAAAATTCTCGACACTGGAGACAAACACAGTAAAAATGGATAGTTTCAAAATTTCTCCGTAGTTTACTCATTTGTTCACATAAGAGCAAAGTTTAAAACACAAAAAAGGAAAAAAAATAAAATAACCAATCACTACCATAGCAAAATATTATTTTAAAATTGAATGTGAGAGCATATGCACCAAGTCTACAAACTGGGTCTGTCCCTGGATAAGTAAATTAGGGATTATATCGTGCATAGGTCAACATTAGTCCACTGACCGTGTAATATAAAAAGTCCTACCTAGTTAGACCCCCTTTTTTTTCACCAATTGGATCCCAAATTAAAATAAATCTCAAGTAATAGAAGAAATGGAAATGGTCCAAACATAGACCCATTCAAGACTATCATTGTCATGTGCGAGTTCAAACCATGGGATATACACGCTCCTAACCAGTAACATAATTCAAATAAAAGCATATATAGAACCAATGTTATTTGTTATCCATTTTGAAACAATCATTTTATTTATTTCATAATTAAAATATAATTTTAATTCAACCAGTCCAACCAATAATCCATTGCCAGCATCTTGAGTGGGGATTCGAGTGATTCGAGTTTAATAACACTGATACAAAGAAGTAGGTCTGCTTTTTCTCAGCCTCCGTCTCAAAATTATTGAGTGCAAACAGAATTTTATGAAACAGCATTCGTGAAAGAATTTGAAAGAACAAAATTAGGTTCATGTTGCAACTTGCAAGGACAATTAATTAGTGCATAACTGCACATAATCAATGGGAAATGAGAACCACAGAATAAGGTTCAATTGGAAAGCACATTCAGGCACATTAAGCATTTGGTTACCCCACATGGGGAGCATGCAGCATCAAACCCGAAAAGAGAACGACCCAAGTTAAAGATCAGAAACTGGCTAGATACAATTGAAGGATTAAACACATGCTGAGAGAAGTGAGCACTTCTACAAACCTGTCATTCTGGGGTAAACATTGGCAGCTAGCCAAGTCTTAAAAACATACCAATAATTGTTCGAACATGATACACAAGACTATCAACACAAAACTGAATCCAACCCCAAACTTGAAGGGCAAAGATGAACCTGTCTTTTATAAGAGGTCCCACATCACACCTTTGATTTGGAACTTTCTACATTTCCAAATGCTTTTGAACTCTCTGATTACCATATCAAAAGTAACGACACCGCAACCAAAAGGCAAGTTGTGTATATAATTGAAGCATACCCTTCGTCCAGTTTAGAAAAAAAGTTCCTACCTTTCTTACTTGATTGCTTGTTCATAAATATTACTATTGACACCGTGAAAAAACTAATCCAACTAAAAGGTTAAATTATTGTGATAAGAAATTTCACAAAAGAAAATGGGGACAACAAGGATCGAATCCGGGATACCGAAACTCTGATACCATATGAAAAACAATTCAATCGAAAAACTTAAATTATTAAGTGAGACTACATTAATAATTTTATATATCTTACACAATTATTATATCTCCATATAACCACAACTACAGCTAACCATAAATAATTATTGGGAAATAGTTTTCTTATGTTGTAGGAAAAAAATATCTCATGTAGTAGAAACAAAATTACAAGTGAGACCCACAGGTAAGAGGGGAGAAAAAAAATAAATGTGGGACCATCCCTCTTTTGTGTGTGTAGGAAATTGACTTCTCTTATGTAACATGAGATACATATAACTCATAATTATTTTGTTTATGACTATTTTATTTGAATAACAATAATATTTTTTTTTTCACTAGAGTTTTTCTCTCTCTCTCTAGATATAGGAAGTGTTTTAAAACCCAACCCCGCCCTCCCGAGTTGACCTGGGTCAACCCTGACCCCTCCTCTCTGAGAGTTGGGGTTACAAGTTGGACCATATATGCATATTGACCTCTCCGAACTCCAAAACCCGGTCGGGTTTCAGTGACTCCCGGGTCAGAGGTGTCAAAGGAGGGTCATTGCATGTTTTTTCTTTTTCCTTTTTAAATTCCATGAAACAACATCATTTTATTAAAAATAAAAATGCTTGCAAACCTAAATCTAATCGTTCTCTTCTCTCCCAGCGACTTAGACATCTTCAATCTTCTCCCCGTTGCCGTGAATCTTCTAGAAAAGGTAAGAATTTTATCCATTCAAATGAAATCCTTACGGTCGTTGATGGAAAACAAAAACTCATTCTTATTTCCTTTAAATTTTCCTTTGTCAGAGACCTTATTAAAGGAGGCAGAATCGGGCCAGCGTAGTGACCCCATTAGAATATGAGTTTTGTAGTTTGGTATCTTGATACTTTAATTAGGTTGTGTAATATTTACTTGTGGTTGTAATTGTTGAATTATGTTAAGTATATTTTGAATCTTTGATGATTAGTAGTTTGTTTTTTAATATTTTCATATAGGATATATATATTTATATTTTTCTAATATATAAAATCGGGTCAGCGTACTGACTCTGTGATCCTTCGATTGAACCCGTGATCCCAGATCTCGTCCGGGTCGATGATCGAGTGGAGTTTTTAAACAATGGATATAGGCATATAGCTAACCCTTGAGGCTATAAATGAATATTAATTTAAATTTATATATAATTCTGTTCACACTTTTTAACGTTTCTATATTAATTCAACAATTTAAACTAAACCAGACCCCTGATAAAAAATATGTAAAACAAATACCTAATTAAGCTTTTTTATAGGCTTATTACGTACACAATTTATATATGGTTCAATAACAAAATGTACATATTATTAATGTCATTAAATTAATAACAAATTATGTATCAAACGTTTATTTTGTTTAAAATAATTATATATGTTAATTATTTCATTGTTAATTGTGTAACTAAATCTATAGGATAACTTATATTACTCTCGAGCAGCATCAACCCACTCATGGCATAAAACAAGGTGGCAGTGAAAATTGTACAAATACAAAGGAATCTTTAGGTATTTTTATTTTTTGATACATAATAAATCTTTAGGTTAATCTATAGCTAAAATATATAAAAATATGGAAAATTATAACATTATCGAATATATTTTTATGCCAAGTAATCATTTTTTTTTGGGATAAACTGCCAAGTAATCATTTTATTTTAAAATCTAAACGTGTAAGTATTTTATTAACGTAGTTTAAAAAAAATTCAAATATCTAAATAAGATATTGTTAATTTTTATAATTTTCACTTATTTGAAATAACATAGTTTTTATAATATTTATAATCAATACATAAATAAGTGAAAATTATAAAAACTAATCTTTCATGAAAATAGGAACTAATACATTAATAAATAAATATAAACTATAAGAATTGAAATCTAAATATATAAAAATGTAAGGACACGTAGAACTTTAACAGTAAAAATTTAAATTTAAATGAATTATATAAAATATAAAAATTAAATCAGAATAAGTAAAAAATATAGTGACAAAAATTTTATTTAAATAAAAAGAAAATATTGGGTAATGTTTGTCTCAGAAATCAAAATTAAAATAAAATATTGGGTAATGTTTGTTTCATAGAAATCTTGATCGGAGAAAGTCCACACTTTTAAAAGTCTGTCTTAACATAGTATAAAAAAAACTGAGAGAGAGAGAGAGAGGCAGAGAGAGAAAGTAAAAAATAAAAGGTCACAGTAAAAATTGATAAATTTGTAAAGTTTTTTTTATTAAATAACATAATAAATGAAAGTTAAGTACACGGGATAATTTGTCTGAGATATTTTGCAAATATTAATACCTCACGCGAATAAGGACAGAATGGTCGCAGCGGGCATTTAAATGCACACGTATGAACCCAAAATGTTACGTGTGTCACGTTGAGGTGGCTGCGCGATGTTGTTGACGCCCGTCTTTGTGATGCGCTTACATTTCGACGAACCGCACATGATCGTAGCACCTTCAGAAAATGAAATACAGAAAAAGAAAAAGACCTTAAATACCGAGTCTACCCTTCCCCCGTCCCTATCCACACGCTTTCGCCAGCCATATCTTCCAAGTTCTAACTCTAGAAGCCTCAACCCTGGTAAAAATAAATAATCTCTTTCATTTTATTATTATTACTATAGTCACTCACTTTACGTCTGAATTAATTTGCATGCACTTGAATTAAATTAAGTAATTGTATAATAAACAATTATTACAACGTGACTTAAAAAAGTGGTAAATACGAGTACCGCGACTATTATTTTATTTTACCAGTAAATTATAAATGCTTCATAGCTGGGGCGGCCATTCCAGTTCCAACGTGTGTAAACTGTGTAAAGCACAAAAACGAGTGCACTATCACCAATGCGGGTTTCTCGTTTTTCTCAATCTTTCTTTTCTAGTTTCTATATAGGCAACAACTGCTAACTAACAAGTAACAAGTAACAAGTAAGAAAGAACAGACACACACACACACACAGAGTTACGCTGTTAGTTACCCACGTTAACGTTAACAGACACACATAGGAGCAGGCAGACAGACACAAACAGAGTTTAGATTTCTCTTTCTAAGAAATTGCCACGTCAGTTATCCAACCACCGTTTGCCGTCCCTTCTTTCTCTCTCTATCTCAATCTCACCCGTTCTTAGCTGTTGTTCATTGTGACCTTTTTTGTTATCTAGCTATAATCCTCTCTCCCTCTTTCGTCGTTTCTTCCTTTTACAAATGAACGAGACCTAGTCTCAAGTCTCAAGTCTCAAGTCTCAACTCAACCCCTTTTATTTTTTATTTTTTATTTTCTCTCTTTACTCTTGTTGTTGTTGTTGTTCTTCTTCAACCTCACTTTCTTTCTCCTCTTCTCGAATCTTCGTTTTACCATTCTAATTTAGAATGCCCACGTGGTGGGGTAGAAAATCAAGCAAGAGCAAGCAGGAGGAGGAGCAGCCACATGGCGGCGGCGGAGGCGGCGGCGGCGTCCTTAATTTCAATTTCATCAAATCTCCGATCAGGAACGCTGCTCCCAAGAAAGGTAAGAAGCCCGAAAAGAAGAAGCCCAACAGCTTTGATGATTTCACTTCTCCCGCTGCTGCCGGCGGCGGCGGGGGGAGCGGAGGCGGCTGCGGCGGCCGCTCTTCCTCTGGATTCTCTTATTGTGATTCCGATGGCGGCGAGAAGAGAGGGCTTCCCTTGCCTCGTCCCTCTGTTTCCTCAACCCAAAGCTTCAGCAACGATCAGGGGCTTGCCTTGGGATCTGCTTCCATATCTGGTTCTAGCGTCAGCTCCACTGGCTCCTGCGATGATCATCCAATTTGTCACTCTCAGATTAATGGGGCCAGGTTTGTGCTTATCATGAACTTAATTTGATTGATTGATTGATTTTTATTTTTTATTTTTTTGGGAAGTAGTAAAGGTTAGCGTTATCATTGATCAGATAAAGTGGCTTTTGATCCGGAGGCTGAGGCTCCGTGTGTGATGTCTCACCTTGTCTCTTCATTGGACCAAAATTGCGTGCTTGCTTTATTTACAAGATTCCTTTTTAGTTTTGTGCTCAGACTTACAATCAGAATTTGTAACAGACCCTGCTACTACCTGCCTTCACTTTTTTCGTAGACTTCTCTTTCTTTTTATCCCTTTTATTATTGTCTTCAACTTTCCTTTTAATTCTTAGGTGTATCTCTCTCTCTCTTTCTCTCACCCTTTCTGCGTGTAAGTCTGTACATGCCTAAAATGCAATTTTCTTCGAGTATTTTTGCTGCAAGTTTTTTTTTTCCCACTCTCTTTAGATTAGATGATTGTTTCTTTTCTGTGAATAATGATTTGTAATTTGTGCTTTGAGGAGTCTTTTTTAAAAGTCTGCATTTTCAGTTCCAGACTTCCTGTGTGGATTTATTTTGGGGGAAATGAAGATCTACATCTTGATGGACAAATTTGTTAATGCTAGGTCATATCCCTTTTTTCTGTAGGAAGTTAACTACCTCCATCCTTATCCCCCCCCTCCCAAATATCTTCTTCAGGTTTCTTTGTCATTCCAATTGGTTTAGGTGACCTATATGCAAAATATATTTATCTTACTGTTTTTCAATAAGTTTTCTGTAATTATCATGATGAATTAAAGGGTATACGCCGATACTAGGTGGATGTAATTATAAAATATGGGAGGCTGAAAAGTTATAATCTTTACACTCATTTTGGCACAGACAGTGTAAGGAAAAGGAACAAAGAGAACATGAATTGTTCAGTTTGTTTATTAGGGTTTTTCCAATGTTCTTCGTTCTCCAATCTGCTGCTAAACTAATTGATGCCATTTCTTTATGCTTAGAGGACAAGTCAACGTGAGGTCAAAAAGCCCAGGTCCTGGGTCAAGAGGGCCCACCAGCCCTACATCACCTCTTCATCCAAGGTTGCATGTTTTGAGTCTTGACTCCCCTACAGGCAGGCAAGAAGATGGAAGGAGTCAATGTCATCCATTGCCTCGTCCTCCAGGCTCTCCTACTAGTCCTTCTCTTTCCAACACAAGGGCGAATGGACTGCTAGAAAACACTACCAGTAACCCTTCCAAATGGAAGAAAGGAAAGCTTCTAGGACGGGGAACATTTGGGCATGTTTACCTGGGATTCAATAGGTATTGGGTTGTTTTTTCTTTTCCAGTCGAGGAAATTTTCTTTCATTTCTCTTTTGGGGGTAGCCTGCAACAACTTTATATCATGTACAATTTTCACTTCCTGAATATTTTAAGGTAGAATTTGTGGAATTTTGCTGTCTGGTGATTGTAATGTATAAGCAAATCCCAGGTTACAAAATAATTATTACAATGCCAGTTGTTATTAGTAATAACAAAAATCTGATGTTAAAGTACGAGTATGTTTACATAATGATATCCGCAGCATTCTGTGCTCTCATTCCAAATGTTCATATTCTGGACAAATCACTGAAATGATATATTTTCTGCTTATGTTTGTTCCACATCTCTAAAATGCTTATATTGCAAATTTGACAGTGATAGTGGACATTTGTGTGCAATAAAAGAAGTCAGGGTTGTCTCTGATGATCAAACATCAAAAGAGTGCCTCAAACAACTAAATCAGGTAATTCTATTATTTACCTGAAGATATATACATGGTGCTTTAAGCCTTCAACACATACTATAGCACTTTGCAGATCTTCGTTTAACAATTGCATTGGAGATTGTTTTATTATGTCTGATTATCATGTGATAGACTATAAATCTATACCATGTTCTCCGTTTGATTGCAGGAAATAAGTTTACTTAGCCAGCTCTCACATCCAAACATTGTTCAATACTATGAAAGTGATTTGGTATGGCTGAAATATTCCGAGTTTAAAGTCCTTTATGCCATATATATACATATTTTAGCTGTGTGCACACACACAAAGAGAATTTAAATAATTTGATGATTGAAATCCATTTATAAATATATGCATACCATGCTTGTAGGGAGAAGAAGCACTTTCCGTTTATCTGGAATATGTCTCTGGTGGTTCAATTCATAAATTACTTCAGCAATATGGAGCCTTCAAGGAGCCTGTTATTCAAAATTATACCAGGCAGATTGTCTCTGGACTTGCCTATCTTCATGGGAGAAACACAGTACATCGGTAGTTTGATTATTCTCACTCTGTTTATAACATGAAATTGATGCTTCTTGACTCTCTTTTAAATTATTCATATGATTTTATTTTCACAGGGATATCAAAGGGGCTAACATACTAGTTGATCCTAATGGTGAAATCAAGCTGGCGGACTTCGGCATGGCTAAACATGTAAGTTTATCATACATTTGCTTTAAAGAATGAATTGCTTCTGGCTCACTTGAAAAGTAAATAATACTCTAGGAAGCACCGACACGCTATTTAAAAAAAAATATGCGTGTCAGACACGGTCGGACACAGACACGCGGTCAATTTTTTCGGACACGATTATCTCGACACGCGATTTTGACCGTATCCGACACGGTCAAGGGGTAGAAATGTAAAATTTTCGAAATTTTTACAAAAGAAAAATAATTATAAAATAAAACATAAAAGTCACCACCGCAGAAACTCTTCGCCGCTTCACACGTCGGGCACCACCGGTAGCTTCTCAAACTGAAATCACGGCGGAACCAGATACGAAGGGTCACCAACGCCCTCGTCGTATTTATACACACAAGAATGGCAAGATCCCAGTATTCAGCACTGTGGATTTCTCTTCTAGTCGATGCTTATCCAAGTTTTCAGATTCTTGTGATTGTGATGCTGAGTCTGGTTGCTCTGACTCTGAAGTGGGTATGTCTTCTTTTGAGATGTCAACCGAGTTTAGGTGAATTTGTTTGTTCATGGCCATGTGTTCTTGTGGCTCTCTAAACTTTCAAGCTTGAGATTGAAGCTTATCTACGGCTATGGATTTTTTTTTGCGATCCGCGTGCTTTTGCGTTGACCAATGGAATGCCATTATTCCACTCTCTTTCTTCTATTTGTACTGGGTTTGGATTCTTTTTTCTCTTTTTAAATAGCTTGGCCACGTCATTCTTAAGTGGCTGTTTAGAATTGTTGTCTAGTGCCATTGTATGGGTTTTAAAAAAAAAATTGATTGGTTATATCATATATGACTTATTATGGGATACTATATGTATTAAATGTAAATTATATTATATATATTTAAAATATTATTTAATATCAAAGCGTGTCCTTATGTGTCAAAGTATGGCATTTTTTAGAATTTACGTATTGGAGTGTCGTGTCCCGTGTCGGTGCATCATAGATAATACTTATTGTTTAATACTTATTGTTTCTGGCACAAAAATTAAGACCGTTCACAATTAGTAAAAAAATATGGAAAGTGGATACTTAAAAATGCTTGTTTTGCTAAAGGTTAAAATTTTCCGTTCTACTCATATCTGAATGCCTAGCGGCACAGACATTCCCCTTTTATATCTTGAATGCACATGCTTTCTCTCACAATTGTGCACCCCCACATAGAGATTGAGAGCTAGAAGGCATATGGCTCTCACACATGCATTGCACTTTCTCATCTCTGTTCTGTCTTTTTATAATTTAAAGCTATATGGCATAAGAGTATATTGTAGGAAGCAAATCTAATTTAGAGAGCTTCAAAATGTATAATTTTCTGTCTTGGTTGGTTTCTGATTTATGATGGAGGTCATCTCTGAATTATGATTGTTCTGAACCAGATAAATGCTTCTTCCTCGATGCTTTCTTTCAAAGGAAGTCCATACTGGATGGCACCTGAGGTAAAATTTTGTTCCCCTTCTTTTTAGATCTTGAAATTTCTTTTGAAACATGCACATCCTTCCCACTGCTTCTCTCTATCTCTTTTATCTATTGCAGTGCAAGTACTAATGTATCCTGTTGTTTGCTTTTTTAGGTTGTTATGAATACAAACGGCTACAGTCTTCCTGTTGATATATGGAGCTTGGGATGCACAATTCTTGAAATGGCAATATCAAAGCCTCCTTGGAGTCAGTATGAAGGGGTGCGATATTGGATAATTAGAACTAGCATTTATTTACATATTTGTTATGATCCTGGTTGAAGAATATGAAGGACCAACATTGTTTTTCTAATGTTGGATTCAACAGGTAGCTGCAATATTTAAAATTGGTAACAGCAAAGACATGCCTGAAATTCCTGATAATCTCTCAAATGATGCAAAGAATTTCATTAAGCTTTGCTTACAAAGAGATCCATCAGCTCGCCCAACTGCCCAAATGTTACTAGATCACCCCTTTATTCGAGATCAGTCAGCAACAAAAGCTGCAAATGTCAGAATAACCAGGGATGCCTTCCCCTACATGTTTGATGGAAGCCGGACACCGGTACAGTCTTTGATGCTTATTTATTTTCTTTGTGAAGTTATGTTGCTTTGACCTCTTACAAGCAAGTTCCCACACATTATAACACAATCATTATATAGCGGGTTCCATTCTCGTAAGATTAACATGCTGCAATATGAGGTTACACAATGCTGGATAAAATTTAATAAAGACTGATGAGTGAAGACTACTTAATATCAACATACTTTATTGTTATCTATGCAGAGGGGCTATAATACTATGTCAGGATTTTATCTCATGGTTTGTTTATTTCTTTGCAATGTATGTATTGTGTAGCTCAACTTTATATGTTTAGTATTATCATATTTAAAATAACAAAATGTAAACATGGTGTATTAACTGTATGGATGAAGTGGTATCTGCAAGTCACTAGGTGCAATTGAGAATGAAGTATGCTTTGTTGTTTGGCTCTTTCCATAGAGTTAGCCGTTAAACATTGATACAGCATTACAATCAGGAAATGAGTGGAAAAAAGAGGTTATTGTCTGTCTTTTGTATGTTGGTCGTTATGTTTGTTTATATTATTAATAGTCTACTTACATTTCTTTTGGAATTCGATACTCTTGTTTTGCCTTAGATCATTGTTGCATTGCATACACATGTACTTGTGAAGTTTATGTGGTACAAATGCGAGAGAAATTGAAGTTGGAAAACAGGTTAACAGGGCGACCATAACATAGTTTGGAGTGACAGCTGATAATGGAAATATATTAATATACCATGCTAGTGGAGTATATTACTCTACAGAGGACTAAATGCTGCCAAAGAATTCTAGGTTGCGACAGAACATGAACAGAAAATATCAGATCATCTGAAGTCACGATTCTAATGCACATATTCCTTGCACTGAATGTTGTGATTTTTAAAGTTGCACAGCTTCTGGAAATCAATTTCTATGGCCAGTGTCGGGCTGGAGCTAACTTTCTCTTCGCTTGGATCCATTTGCAGCCAGTTTTAGATCATCATTCCAATAGAACAAGCATAACTTCACTGGATGGAGATTATGCAACAAAGCCAACTCATGCCGCTACACGAGCAGTTAGGAGTCCAAGGTGGTTAAATATCTGACCTTCTGTTATTTTTAATCATGGCATGGTTTTGTGTCTCAATATATATGCTTCATCGTTTTTATTTTATTTGGACTGACATGCCATTGCAATTCCCTTGGTCAGAGATAACACAAGAATGATCACATCTTTACCAGTATCTCCCTGTTCAAGTCCATTACGACAATACGGGCCAGCACACAAGAGCTGTTTCCTTTCTCCTCCTCATTCAACTTACACAATGATGGGACAAAATACCCTCTCTTCATATCCAGTGAGATCAAATGCCACATTCACTCTTGATCCTTGGCATGAAACATCTTTATACAAAGTCCACACACCCGGGGGATCCCCAAGAACAAGACTCATTTGAGTTGCTGATTGTAAATACCACTATAATCTTGGTTTCCCCAGCATGCCTTTTATCTGTGGTTGAACTTTCATTCAATGCGTGCTATGAAAGTACACAATCTATCTGATAGATTCTGGTCGATTCTTTATGCATGAGAACTAGACAACGGTAGAATTGAGGGGTAAGAGCTCTTGATGCAGGCATTGGACTGGGGAGACCTTGCAGCTTGTAACAATTTATTGATTACTGTAAATGCAAGGTGTTTACTGTGTTTGTAGTAACGTTTATGTTGTATATTGTTAGTTCATGGCAGAAGGAAAAAAAGAGTACTAATTTTTCATACATACTCTCTTTCTTTTTAAATAATTTTTTTTAGTTGAGAATGACACGTGTATGGTTTGGTGCCAAGCCATCACTTGCAAGAGCCTGAACGATGAGATTGAAAGGACCAGTTTCTCCGGAATGTCCAAAATATTTGGAAGCAATTTTATGTTCATTTTTATTTCTTATGGCGAGTCTGATAACTTATTTTTAATTTTACTGCTACATATGATGGTCTATTTTGTCTGGATGCAATGCAAACTTGATTAATGATTCGTGAATTTCATTCAAAGCAACTTAGATATCCTATTGGCAAAAGAAACATTTGTACAAATTTTTTTAGCTTCATATGACAAACAATTTTTTTATTTTTTATTTTTGTGTGTGTGTGAGTAAATTATTCATGTAATTTCAGATTGAGGTGGTTGGAATTTTTTGAAGGGGTAATTTAAGGATTTAAAACTAAATAATTTTGTGTTTGTTATCACCTAAATAATATGAGCTTACTTGAAAATAATTTAAAATACAAAAAATTTTATTTAAAAATTAATAAAATTATAAAAAATATAGAATAAGGTAACCCTGTTATAGCAATGCCAGAAATTGGATTTGGGTCACACTCAAATGAAGGAATCCTTACAAACAATAAACTAGTATAGGACCCGTGCGATGCACGGAGAAAAAAGATTGGTCGGTTTGTCGGAAAAAAAATCGAGAAGCGATTGTGTAGCATTATACTCTAAAAAATATGTTTATCAGAGTTTGCCGAATTCATTCATCCTTTCACAATGAAAAATTAATTATTTAGATGTAATTGATTTTCATATTTATACACACAAAAAAAAGGTTTTTATACTTCATTCTATATTACTTTTTTTATGTGTGTGTGACATATATTAGATGAAGATTTGAAAAAAGATTTGAGGTAAAATATTTAATGTGATAAGAAATGTTTATTAGCTTAATTGCGTACATATCTATGATACATATTTAATACATCATATTTAATCTCAATAACATTAGTCTATATGCTTGTTCATTTTCTTTTATCCCAACGGAAAATCCATAGACCAGCAACACCAGACCGTAAAAAAAAATGTTGGCGGGAGGTGTTGTTGGCTGTCGTTGGCTCATCATAGCACCGATAATTATCCATATCATCTGAAACAGACAGAAATAATTTTGTTTAAACGTGTTTCGTGACTTAGTGTGCCAACGTACAAAACATAATTCAAGTAGACAAATTTTTTTTTTCATAAAAATACTCTGCATTGAAAATGAACAATAGAATAATATCAAAAAACTGCAGAACATTCTTGGGTAATATTTTTTGTTAATATGTCTGAAAAGTGTCTGATTTCAGCATCTGCATCACACGGTCGGGGAAGCAGGCTAAATAATATGAGCTTACTTGAAAATAATTTAAAATACAAAAAAATTTATTTAAAAAAATTAATAAAATTATAAAAAATATAGAATAAGGTAACCCTGTTATAGCAATGCCAGAAATTGGATTTGGGTCACACTCAAATGAAGGAATCCGTACAAACAATAAACTTTTGTTATGGGGGTTGTTGAAGCATTGTTGGGGAAGCAGGCTACCACGTAACCAGTGGGTGGAGTTTATTTGGTGGCATCCTCTGACAAATGGTGCATGCACTCTCTTTATGCTTTTAGTGAGTGAATTCTTTTATTTTCTTTTTCTTTTTTATAATGAGATTTATTTACTTTCATCTAAATGCGATATAAATTTTGTACCGTTAGGTTCTGTGAGCCCACTATGTACCCTTGAGGGTAACGTTACTATATGGATTATACTACTAGGCGAGGTAAAGACCAATCTAGAAGGTATAGTTCCAAGAGGCAGGCAAGCTAATAGCAATGGCAGATTAATAACAGGAGTATGACTTGGAAGTAAATGGGCATAACAACAGTACATAAAAGATACCACTAAGGTTTGCCCATGAGGGCTATTTATAGGGGAAATGGTGCGGGTTGGTGAGAGAGAGGTCAACTCTCCTTGGGATTTACTCCCATGATGCAGTGTTAGGCGTGCTGGCGCTGTCATTGTGGCAGTGCTGCGCCCTCTGCACTCTGGCGGTGTCAGCGCCGGGCAAATGGGGAGTTTCCCTTTGTGGTGTCTGTCGTAGTCTCCTTCAACGATTAGCGTTCCAAGATGGGACATTTTAGTGTATGCCTTGGGCCTGCTGCTACGTTGGGGGTTGAGGGGGTCCATGTCAGCCCTAAGGGCTGACGTGGGGCAAGGCTGAGGCTGGCTTTGAGTGATTGGGCCAGCTGAAGGTTGGGCCTGTGTAGTTGGGCCACCCCAGTACTTGGGCCATCCAGAACATTTATTTTTCTACGTAGAATAACAAAAATATTGCATGAAATTTTATGTTAGATTCTATTAGATAAGTTAAGAATACTCCAAGTATTTCATCTCATGGAATAGAGATTAAAGAATGTAAAAAAGAAGAAGAAGTTGAATTACTAACCTTTTTTCTCCTAATTCATCTAACCTGAAATTATTATTATTATTATTATTTTATGGAAAAAATATTTGTCATTTTAGAGGATAGTCAATTTAGTTAAAATTAGTATTTTTTATTTAAAATTTAAATTAAAAAAGTTATCCATTTTTTCTTCGTAATTTTTATTATGTATTTTTTTTCTTGTTTAAAAAAACACAATTCTAGATATTTTGAACAACAAACAACGAACCTTAATTTTATTTATATTAATTCTGAAGGGGGAAAGATATTGTAATAATCAACTAGTGTTACGATACGACCAATCAATTTCACCGTTAGATCGATTGTGTTGATCCAACGGTTATATTTATTTTCATCTTTGTATGGTTATGATTCTTCATATTTAATAATTTATATTTATTTTCACCTTTGTATGGTTATGATTTTCCATATTTAATGCTTTCAGACCAAATATATTAAATATGGAAAATCATAACTATACAAAGAGGCTTTTTGACCACTGTAACCTTAATTTAATAATTAATGACTAATCCATCCTTCAATCAAAATATATCACCCATATGCCCCTGTTTACGTAAAATACTCAGGTAGACAGGGGGATACTCGGGTATAATTTGAAAATTTCACCCTACAGGGTAGTTAAGGGGATACCCAGGTATTGTTCGTAATCTGAAAAAATGCTTGAATTATTTATCCGGGTAGAGAGGGGGATACCCGGGTATTGTTCGTAATCTAAAAAATGCTTGAATTATTTACTCGGGTAGAGAAGAGGATACGTGAAAAAACCTAAAACAAAAAAAAGGCTACTAAGTCTACTTCAAAAAAAAAAAACCAAAAAACTTGTTCGCTGATCGTTTTTATTAATTTTCTTTTCTTTGCATTTTATTTTTTTTATTTTTTATTTCAACATCAAATAAGTAGTCTTCTCTAGGAAAGAGAAAGTCGCAAGCCTATGCTGCAAACATCATGACTTCGCTTATTCCAACAACAACACCGCTCTGGACACTGGAGGCTTGCGTCTGAGACACATATTATGCAGTAACGTATTTCTGTCAACATAATCTTGCACTTTCTTTGTTTTCTTCTCTTTTTTAATTATTTCTGTCAACATAAAGGTTGTACCCGGGTAAATAGTTCTCCATTGTACTGCCGAATAGTCTGTACCGGGGTATCCCCTCCTTACCCGGATAAATAACTGCATACTCGGGTATCCCCTTATTTATCCGGGTAAATATTTAACATATGTAAGAACAAATTTATTTCGCAAAATATACCCGGGTAGGGAGGGAATACTCGGATATCATAATGGTTAATGATCAAACAGGGACATATTGGTGTTATGTTCGGTGAAAAGGTTAAAATTTTGAAATAGTTTATAAACGAGGACAAGATGATAATTTTTTACTAGCGAAAGGTTACAATGGTCAAAAAGCCATACAAAGATGGAAATAAATATAAGTGTTGGATCAACATAATCGATTTAACGGTGAGATTGATTGATAGTAATATTTAGGGAAAACTTCATTTTCACCCATTATGATTTTGTGATTTATCATTTGACCCCCTGTAGTTTTAAACTTATCGCTTAGACCCATTGTGCTTAAATAATTTATGAGTTAACCTCTCGTGGTTTCAAACTTTGACTTAGAGTCCTCGTGGTTAGAAAATTTTTTACTTATACCACTTGTGATTACAAAAACAAATTTTTTAAAAAATAAATATTTAAAATAAGTGTCCTCTCTTTTTTATTTGATATCCTCACTAATGCATTTAGAGTTTAAAAAATAAAAATTAATTTTTAAAAAATTCACTTATTTTTATTGAGAAAATAAATTCAATTCAAATCAAATATTATTCTATTTTATCTATTTTTTACCCTATATCATTATAAAATTACCTAAAGAAAATAAATATCTTATTTTGATAATACATATTTAATTTATCTTAAATAATATTTTTTATAATTTCAAATATATATTAAAAAATAATATAATTTATAAATTAATTTCAGAATTAATAACTTGAAATTTTTTTTTTTTTTTTTTGTACATTGTCAGGAGGTATCCACATTCAACCTTCTCCGGGCACCATGCCCTTGGGGTACGGCCCGTTTGGGCTAGCCCCTCATTGTAACAGTGGGTGCACTAAGCTTCGCAACCGGAGAAAGGACGAAACTAATCCCCCAACCGAAGATTTTTTGGCTTATCCTCTGGCTTGAGGCAGGGTTTGATCTCTGCACCAAGCAATCCCTTGGGAGCTCAGCTGCCAACTGAGCTGCCCTTGGGGGTTGAAATATTTTTTAAACCATAAATACAATACATAAGGATATAAAATAAAAAAGAGAGAAAATTTATTTTTAAAAATATTTATTTTTTAAACCACAAGGTGTCGAAGTGAAAAATTTTATAACCACAAGGAGTTTAAGTGAAACTTTGAAACCATAGGAGGTTAAATGACAAAATATCTCAGCACAGTAGGTCTAACTAATAAGTTTAAAACCACATGGAGTTAAATAATAAACCACAAAATCACATTGGATGAAAATGAAATTTTTCCTAATATTTATAAGAGTAAAAGCCCAAATTGGTCCTTGACAAAAAATGCGGTGGCCAAATTAGTCCCTAAGAAAAATAAACTCAAAAAAAAGTGCCCAACAATGTCAAACAGGTCCCACGTTAGTCCTTCTGTCAAATGAAAATTGACGGAGTGAGTGACGGTGCAGATGTGTCACGTTAAGTGACATGCGGTTGCCCACGTGGAGTGGTTGGACGACGTCGTTTGGGTAAGCTCAGCCACGTTGGACACAAAGTTCTCTTTCATACAAGAAACGTTGTCGTTTAGGGTTTAGGGTTCAACTCAAACCAGAACGCATGGCATCAAATCGAAGGTTGAATGCATGAATTTGGGGAAAATTGATTGACGGTTTAGGAAAAATGATTGACGGTTTAGGGAAGGTGGGTGTATACTGTTCGATTTAGGGTTGAACTTTGTGTTTATGCCATGATTATGTCTTCTGGAAGGGGGAGCTTAGGTAGTTCGTTTGGGTTCAGTAGTGGAAGAAGGAAAGCTGCTCCATTATGTAAATGTGGGCTTAGTTGATCCATTATCATTGTCTTTGTAATATGTTTATATCTTTGTAGTAGGGTGGAGTGAAATGCACATTTTTAATCTGTAATATGTATGCTTCTCTGTAATGGAAAGACCACTGTTGGGATGTAATGAGATGTTGATTGTTCTTAAAATGGTTAATGTCCTTGAAATTGATTGTTCATAAAGCACAATTTGCTAAGTATTAAGTTATCTTGAAATGCCAAATAAAATGTCAAAAGATTGTATCAGCTTCTGTGGATTGAGGGAATGCCATAACAACAAGGATTGAGGGAATTAAACAGAAGGGGGGAATGAGCTGCTGTGGTAACAGCTTTTGGTGCCCCTTTGGTCTTACTGTCATGTGTCTTACTGTCATGTGTTACAGGCACTAATTTGGGTCTCGATGAATTTGTTAGGGACCTATTTGTCCAATAGGAAAAAATTACAGGGACTAAAATGGTCCTCGACCCAAATTGTGGGGGACTTATAAGGCATAAAAGGGAACCCAGAATTCAGGTATGTTTACACATGACCCCAAAATGACACAGCATACAAATATTGTAACAAGACAAGCAATAAATCAAAAAGTAGTACTGTTTGACAGTATAGAAAACAATCATGACAGTGAATACAGATAGTAACCAAACTGACATAATCTTCCAATCATTTCACATCAATGACAGCAATTCCAAACTAGTAATGACATAAGAGATTTAGTAATCCATAAAGCATATTTCATTGATATCATGACTGTGTACTTACAATTGGCACTGACATAATAAACCATTAAGTAGGAACACTATGTATTCCCAAAAAACAAAGTGTTCATACTTAATGTGGCCATAACCAGAGGCATACAAAAAAAAGTCATTGGTGAATAATTTAAACAGGGCCAAAACCAATGTAAACCAAAAAAACTTGCCTAATTACAATTCCAAGCTAATGGCCTAATAACAAAAAAAATGCCTCCTAAGACATTCGAACTGGCCTAATGTCAGTGATTACAATTCATGTTCAGCTATGTGGGGCTGGCCTAGGTGGCCTGAGTCCTGGTGTAGTCATGAAGCTCATGAATCTGGCTCTGGTGCCACTGCTAGCTGCAGCTGCTGTCTCACTGGTCACTGCCTCAGCAGGATTGCATGGTGGTGGGCTGCTGGCTCTTGGTTCAGCTGCATTTGGTGCATGCTGGCTGCTTGTCTCTGGTGGAGGGCCCTGACCCATGCTGATGAGGATCTCTTCAACTGACCTTAACTGGCCAACTTCAACATTAACCGGTTTAGTTTTTTTCTTTGATCCACCAGCAGGTACCTTACATGTCTTGGCATAATGACCAGTCTGACCACACTTGGAGCATTGAACTGTGTAAGTCTTCTTAAGCTTCTTGTTGGTCTTCATAAGCTCTTCAGTTGGATCCTTCTTGCGATGCTTTTTTGGACGTCCAATAGGCCTTTTCAAGTGTGGAGGAAGTGGTTTTGGGGCATCACAAGTTGGCCAATATTGTTGGGAATTGACTGGGTTCAGAGTGTGTTCATAAGTGGCATGCAAAGCATCCACTGTTAGCCATTGGTGAACATGATTTTCCACAGGTTCATTCTTGTGTGCAATGGCAGCAATGACATGTTCACAAGGCAATCCAGTCAGCTGCCACACATTACAGCTGCAAGTTTGCTGAGTTAAATTCACCCCAACACGTTGACCCTTTCCAGAAACTTCATACAGATCTTGGACCAAGTTTCCAGTCCATGTTGGTGTCCAAGAATTTCTTGCAACCTTCAACTGGTCCAGCTTCTTCTGTTATGCCGGTGCTATCTTACCCCTAAAGGTTTGTAGAATCCTCTTGTGTGCTGCCATCCTTCGCATTATGTAGCACCTCAATTCCTCACACAATGTCATTATAGGTTTGTCCCTATAATTGACAATCTTTGCATTCCACACCTCAGCCATATTATTCGTGATGTTGTCACATTTAGGCCAGTGACTGTAATAGGCTTTAACCCATGCTGAAGGGTGTATATTGTCAAGATACTTCCAAGCTGGTTCATTTAGAGTCTTCAACCTTTGCATTACCTTCTCAAATTGGGGAACAATGGTGCATCTAGCACATTCCCATACAATTCCTCTTGTCTCTTTATCCTTCCATTGCTTGATGAAGTTCTTCCATACATGTTGTACACAGAACCTGTGGTGTGAACCTGGCATAATTTCCTTTAAGGCTGGGACAAGTCCCTGTATGTGAATGACAGTGAATAAAAATTAAAATACAATCTCAAATCAGCATGAATAATATTAGCATGTATAAGGGGAATTTACAGTGCTGGATTTTTAGGTGACCATATTAAAAGAACTGTTGTAGGGACCAATTTGTACCCCCGATAATATTGTTAGGGACCAAAATGGTCCCTTATGTTAAATAACAAGGACTAAAATGGACCTCGATGATATTTATGGGGGACTAGTTAAGGTTATTAAACATCATTAGATAAGGCAAACACAACACACATACCACATGATTTCAGAAACCAGATACTGCATGACATTGGCAGCAACAGACATGAAAAAATTGTAAACAATCCACATTATTCAATAAGATCAATGACAGCAATGGCAATGGCAGAAGCTTGCTTGCAAATATTCATTAACAGCAAGGCAATGGCAACAACACATAACACACATACCAGAACACACATACGAAGGACAGCAAACAGAATACTACATGGTCATCAATGACAGCAACCAGAACAAACAGGACAAACTTGGCAATCCAAAATATTCATTAACATCATCAAACAGAATTACTAAGGACAGCTTCATCAACAACAGGACTATGGCAAAATATTCATTAACAACCAAAATACAATTAAGTATGACAATTCTATATGAAATAAATAATTGGAAGCACAACCAAAAAAACCTTACCTTCTGTTGATCCGAGATGAAGTTCCAACCAAATACTGCATTGTCCCCTAAATCTTCCTGTAATAATGTCAGAAACCACTTCCAATTGTCCTTCGTCTCACTATCAACCACGGCATATGCAATCACATAAAATTGTTTGTTTGCATCTTCACCCACAGCACTCAATAATTGACCTCCATAATAGCCCTTCAGAAAGCATCCATCCAACCCAATTAAGGGCCTGCATCCAGCTTTGAATCCCTTCTTACAAGCATCAAGGCAGATGTACATTCTGTCAAATATTGGCAATGCTTGTGGAATAGGTTGGGGGGTGACTTGCAATTTGCAACTGGAGCCAGGGTTGCTCCTCAATAGTTCTGACAAATATTCCCTTAATCTTCCATATTGCTCCTTTTCACAACCTTCAATGGTCCCCTTTGCTTTTTTCAAAGCCTTACTTACTTTCTTCAGATCCAAATGCACATTGTATTCCTCCTTCATGTGCTCAAATGCCTCTGTCCTTGTCATCTTGGGTTGTGTTACTATTCTCTGCTCCAATTTCTTGGCCACCCAATCTCTTGTAGCCCTTTTATTCTTGAAGACTCTACAACATGTATGAGTCTCTTTAAAAGTCTTAACTTGGAATGTGCTTTGCTTACTGTTCCAGGCACAATACACCATCCATTCACAGTCTTCTACACTGCATTTGGCCCTTACTCTCACCTTGTCATTCTTAACCCATACGAAGTTCCTACCAAGACTGATATTGTAATCTTTTACTGCACCCTTAAATTGGTCCAGATTCATAAACTCCATACCAAGTTCTAAATAGACATGCCCAAAAGAAGCTTGCTCATTGAACTTTGGCATAACAGGTCTAACATTCTCATCATCATCACTTGAAGGAGGAGTCCTCAACTCCTCGGACAGATAGGTATATCCTTCTTCCTCAAATGACATCATGGCTTCCTCTTCATCAACTTCTTCAGATTCAGAGTCTTGTATTGGGGCATCCTTCTTGACTGCCTTCCTCCTTGGGGTCTGTTTTGCAGGCCTTTCTTTCTCTACAATTGGCACTGACATATCATCATCATCATCTTCTGAATCATCCTCAACACCAGGTGGGGGAGGCTTGTAAACCTCATCCTCTGCACTCTCATATGAATCTGAGTGTGAGGTAGCATGGTCATCATCTGCATTGTCTTCTTCAGACCCATCATCTGCACTGTCTTCATCATGGTCCGAATTGATCCCATCATCACCTTCTGCATTCAGGTCATCAGCAGCCCGTGCATGGTCTTCATCCAAATTCATCCCATCATCACCTTGTGCACCAAGGTCATCAGCAGCCTGTGCATGGTCTTCATTTTCTTTGACCCCAACATCACCTTGTGCACAACCTTCATGTGAACCGACCCCATCATCAACCTCTTCATGGTCGTCATTATGTGCTGAATTAATGATATTATCCTCTTCACTGTCATGTGTAGGTGAAGCAAACTGGGGAATTGAGATGCAGCCCTCAAAGTAGACATGTATCTCATTGCCATTCCCTAAAGCAGCCTCACACATAGCACACACATCTGAATCTGTACTAAGAGGTCTCAGCCCCAGATCCAAATCGGGTACCCCCGGCTGTAGCCACATCATCCTCTTGTATTTTTCATACCCATATTGCTTAAACAGGGTGTCAAGGTCACGAATATTGCAGTAGTCAATGTCCATCTCCGGCAATGAGTCCACCCTTCCATATATATAGGTCATCACTCCATCTTCATCTCTGATAAACATACCACCGTGATGATAGACAATAACTATGTATTCGGACATCTGTCAAAACCAAAAAACCAATCCTATCATTAAACCATGAAGCCACAGACTTTGAAAGTGTTAAACAATACAAAGCAATAAAAAAGCAACCTTTTTTATGGATGCAGACATGTATTCCAACGATTAACATGGGGTTTTTAAATATTTTTAAATGGGTCAACCATGGCAGGGACCACACCACCTGGTTGTTACTTTCTTTTAAAACAAAACCCTAAATGGAAACATGGACCACAAAGTTCCACTTCGTGCAGACAAAAACAAGCATTAAACAAAGGGGAACGACATGGGGACCACAAACATTA
>NW_026896418.1:0-22209 GCF_033153095.1 Gastrolobium bilobum | reverse complement strand
CTGGACCGAGCCTGTGCTAATGCAAGTTGGAAGACTACCTTTACTGATGCTGGCGTTAAGGTACTTCCACGGATTTATTAATGATCATAGTCCCATTTTGGTCTACTTGTCTAACTTGGACACAGGTTGGAAAAATCGTCCCTTTCGCTTTGAGATTGCTTGGATGGAGCATTATAACTTTACTCAGTTTCTGGCTAGGAGCTGGAATGTTGTGAAAGACACTAGAACGAATCTGCATGATCTGACTCCAAATTTAAAAAGATGGAACAAGATAGTCTTTGGCAACATTTATTGCAGAAATTCAGAATCATGTTGATTATCATACCAACTTATCTCTCCAATCTAGAGAAAAGGAGGTTAGGAAGGACCTTGATGCGGTTCTCATACAAGAAGAGATCTTATGGTTTCAAAAAGCCAGGGTGAAATGGATAAATGATGGGGATAGAAACACCAAATTCTATCACATTAAAACAGCTACTCGAAGAAGTTCGAATAGGATTCTTGAGTTAAAAAATTCTGATGGGATTTGGGTGAAGGAAGCTAGACAACTTCATCAATTGGTAACAGATTTCTATAGCAACTTGTTTAGTGAGGAAGTCCTTAATCGTGATTGGGTGAAATCAAAGACTACTTGGCCCCTTCTGCACGATGATCTGCTATCTAATTTGACTCGTAATCTTTCGGATGACGAAATTTCAAAAGCTGTTTTTAGTATCAATGGGTCAAAAGCTCCAGGGGAAGATGGTTTTCCAGCTGCCTTTTTTCATAAGAATTGGAGTCTTATTAAGACTAATGTTATTAAGGATGTTAACATGATGTTTCAGAATCCCAATCTGATTCACCTTGTGAACTCGACTCTTCTGGTCCTCATTCCAAAAGTAAAGAGACCTGAAAGTGCTAAGCAGCTCAGACCAATCTCTTTGTGCAATGTCATTTATAAAATCCTCAGTAAAATTCTGGTTAACAGAATGAAGCCCCTAATGGAAGAGATGGTGTCTCCCTTCCAAGCTAGTTTTGTTCCTAAACGACATATCCAGGACAACATCATCATCACCCAAGAGCTGATCCATTCAATGCGTAGAATGAGAGGAAGAAAATGTTTCATGGCAATTAAAATCGACTTGGAAAAGGCTTATGATATGTTAAATTGGGAGTTTGTTCGTAAAATTTTGGATGAAATTCAAATCCCACACTGGTTCACAAATATTATCATGAATTGTATCAACTCTGATAAGGTCTCAGTGCTTTGGAATGGAGCCATTGCAGGTGACTTCCTTCCTTCAAGAGGAGTTCGTCAGGGTGATCCTTTATCTCCCTACATTTTTGTTCTAGCCATGGAAAAATTGTCTCATCTCATTCAAGATGCGGTTGACAATAAGAGATGGAAGCCAATCTCCGTGGGATCAAAAGGTCCTAAGATAGCCCATCTGATGTTTGCTGATGATTTGATGTTGTTTGCAGAAGCTTCTCTAGATCAAATCAAAGTTATAGTGGATTGCTTGGAGACTTTTAGTTCAATGTCTGGCCTAAAGGTTAGTATTCCGAAATCTAGTATTTTTTTCTCGAAAAATACAGATGCTCACATTGCAGATGATATCACAAATGTGTGTGGCTTTAAGCAAACTCACAATATAAGGAGATATCTTGGGTCCATGATGAAACATGGTCGAGTAACCAAAGACCATTATGCTGATGTTGTTGCAAGAATTAGGCACAAGTTATCTGGTTGGAGTAACCAGGTCTTATCTTTTGCCGGTCGAATTACACTTTCCAACTCCGTTATTTCAGCAACTCCTATATTTCAAATGCAACACAGTCTGCTTCCTGTAGCCATTTGTGATGAAATAGAGAAGTTGCAGCGTGCCTTTATTTGGGGTGATAAAAATGGTCAAAGGAGATCTCATCTGGTTGCATGGGATAATATTTGCAAGCCTAAGAGCATGGGTGGCTTAGGGGTGATTAACCTTCGTGTCCAAAATATGGCTTTCTTTCACAAGCTTGCATGGACGATACTTACTTCGCCCGATTCGTTGTGGGTTCGAGTTGTAACAAGTAAATATAAGAGAGGTTTGGATCTTCGGAGGGAAGTAAATCATAAAGCATATGACTCATACTTCTGGAAAAATCTGTGTAGTGTTTGGCCATCTTTTCTTCAAGCAATGCAATGGGAGATTGGAGACGGTAATGATGCATTATTTTGGACAGACAATTGGTTGGGTTTAACTGAGTGTCTTGCCTCTCTGGCTACTCGTACTCCAACTGGTTTGGAGTTGAATCTCCCTGTTAGTGCCTTCGTGAACAGCAATACTGGTCAATGGAACTTTCCCTATATTCGTCAATATCTCAATGATCAAGCTGTTGCAAGGATCCAAGCTGCTCTCATTCCTAGCGCATCGGATGGAAATGACCGCATTATTTGGAGAAATCAAAAGGTTGGCTGCTCTTTAGTTAAAACCGTGTATTATAACATGCTTGGTTTCCCTCTCATGCCGTTGAAAAATTCTTGGACTACCATATGGAAATGGCATGGGCCTCAACGTGTTAAATCTTGTATGTGGATCATAATGCATGGCCGCCTTCTTACTAAAGACTGCACATCTAGATGGAGTGGGGAATCTGGTCATTGTAAAATATGTCCTGGTGAGTTGGAAACAAACCTCCATGTTCTAAGAGATTGTAAGCATGCTAGAAGTGTTTGGAATTCTCTGGTTTCAGCTAATCGGCAAAGCTTATTCTACAGCTTGGATCTTAGAGATTGGGTTGAAAATAATATCTCAAAAGCTTGGAATCAAAGTAATTCAGATGATTGGCGTGATGTCTTTTTTATCTCTTGTTGGTTCATTTGGGGATGGAGGAACAAAAGTGTCCATGATACTAACTTCAAGCATCCAACCCATGGAACGCACATAATTGCTATGTATATAGAGGAAGTTCGTAACTGCATGGGTAGGAAGGCTATGGCTACTACTAGCATTCATCCAACTCGTATGAGTTTATGGAACCCTCCAAGGTTAAATTGGGTGAAGATTAATATTGATGAGGCAGTTGAAAGGAATACTGAGGTGGCTGCTTGTGGTGGGATTATCAGATCTGATGATGGCTCTTGGTTGGGAGGCTTTGAGTATCATATTGGTGCTTGCACTCCTTTAATGGCGGAGCTTTGGGGAACTCTAAAAGGTCTGGAATTGGTTTGACAACTGGGATTTAAGAAGGTGGAACTAGAAGGAGATGCTTCTGAAGTATTCTCTTTGCTTGCTGATTGCAATGCAGCTTGTCAGCCTCGTATAGTGGCTAAGATACAAGCACTCATCGGTCAGGATTGGGAGGTAACGCTTTCTCATATTCCAAGAGAAGCTAATTCCTGTGCTGATTGGTTAGCCAAGTCTGCTCTTCACAAAGATACTGGATTCTGGAGTCATAGAGTTATGCCGTTTCACCTTGCTCAATTATTTGATCACGATCTTCAGGGAATCTCCTCTTGTAG
Source organism: Gastrolobium bilobum (assembly GCF_033153095.1). Lineage (NCBI taxonomy): Eukaryota > Viridiplantae > Streptophyta > Magnoliopsida > Fabales > Fabaceae > Gastrolobium > Gastrolobium bilobum. Next base: position 18,725 of record NW_026896418.1, on the reverse strand, counting down.
GGATATAGACCCTGGATAGTTATTTTTTGTTTCTGGTTGTTAGTTTGTTTTTGTTTGGGGCTTCGCCCCTTAATGTTATCAAAAAAAAAAAAAAAAGAGTTGTTCACAAAATAAGACTAAGTGTGTTCTTATCAAGTATATTATTCTTTGATTAATTAAAAGTGCATTATGATTCTAATTTCTTATCTTACTATATATATATATATATATATATATATATATATATATGAGTTTGTTTTTTCTGTAGTTATTACAGATAAGTTATCTGCAGTAAGCTTAATACGACTTCGTTTTTGGACAGAAATCATGGTGTTTTGTAGTTTTAATTTATTTAGGATTATTTTAGTTTTTATAATTATAATTTTTTAATTTTTCAATCCCAAAATAATGTCGATTTGAGAATAAATGCAGATAACTTATCTGCATTAACTGCAGAAATATTTTTCTATATATATATATATATATATATATATATATATATATACCGACTCTAATTATCTATTTGAGACGAGTTGACCCCTTGAATATCTCCACAAGATTAAATTCTTTGGACCAGTTATGAGACTGATTACGAGTCGAGACTTGGTCACAATTAAAATTTCTCGCCCCTTACTAAAGATGTATTTGGTGGGAATCAAATTTAGATTTTCTCTCATTTTATTCAACTTATGTTGCCAACTAAATTAAGTAAAATAGATATATTTTTGTTCAGTTTAGGATAACCTCATTTAACTTGCTAAGCGTTATAATCACTCATCTCACTATTGTTTTTCACATACTATTGCCCGCACTAACTCGCTCCGACTGTGACCAAGCTTTTCCTTTTGTTTTTTTTCCCCACTCTATTATTCTGCTACAGTGTAATGGCTTCCAAGTCCTTTACAATCACCCCTTACACCAAAATCAAATATTTTCCAAATGGTGTCAATTTTAGTTCCATTGTTTCTCCCTAATAATACGAACAGAAAGAAAGCATGGCAAGAGAAAACAAAATAAACGGTGTCTGGATTTGCAATAGCTTTGACAAGTTAATGACTAGCCCGGACAATGGCCTCTCTGTCATTCTGCAACTCATCTTTCATTGGCCCACCAAACTCAATAACGCTCCATGAAAGGCATAGTGATGGTGTTGCCAAGTGAATGATTATAATGGCACTTGTGATAAATAGATAAATAAGTAGGATTATTTCTTCCATATGTAAAAAAATGAGTTGCAGAAGTACCGTATCAAATGAATAAATATAATATAAAATTATTAACGTGTCCTTCACATAATAACTTGAGTTGTTTGGTTGAATGAATTACTTTATATGGTATTAAGCATTTGTTATTTTGGACGATTAATCCACTTATATCTAGTGACTTAGTCAACTTAAAAATTAGATCCAATAAATATAAATAAAATCAATAATCAAGATTGAAAATATAATTTATACTGATGTAAAATGATCTGACTAACATATATATATATATATATATATATATATATATATATATATATATATATCATGCAAGATCTTCTTACATTGGTATAAGAATAATAAATCTTATCAATTAAACGACTATAATTAATTCGGTTATTATTATTAATTACCAATAAATTAAAATCGTCAGATATACGAAAATCAATGGTTAAGATTAAGTGTAAGATTTATTATTCTTACATTGATGTAAGAATAATAAATCTTACACTTAATCTTAACCATTGATTTTCGTGTATCTAACGATTATAATTTATTGATAATTAATAATAATAACCAAATTAATTATAGTCGTTTGATTGATGAAAACTAATGATTAATATTGAATATAAGATTTATTATTCTTATATATATATATTTAAAAATGCCCATGTAAAGAATACAAGCAATAGGTTACAAAAATAAAATAAAAATACAAGCAATATTATAAGGGTTTTATAAGAGTTATGTTGTAGGAAAAATGATTGGATAATGCTATAGAGATTCGTTTTGCGTGCCGTAATTTCTTTTTTTTCTTTTTTCTTCAAAAAATATGGGCTCCACAAAATGTTGTGTGTGTAGAAAAATTTGTTGTGTCATGTTAAATGACAAATGCAAATTTCATATTATAAATGCACTTTACATGTGCATTTTTCGTTTATTTTATTTTTTTAAAAAAGTTTCAAACTAGACCTATTTTATAGTGCCTTTTAAATTATTCTATTGCATAATTTTCATGATTATTATATTGCAAGAATTAAAAATTGATAAAGAGGAACAAATATTAACTACATACCCAACAAAAGCCCAATGGTGGGTGTAATTTTTGTCATTACCTCGATTTTCACATTTCAAATGAGAAACTCGATGCAACAGCTTTATCTATTGATCAAAACCATGATTAAACACACAAATCAAAAACAACAATTTATAGAAGATAGAATAACTCATATTATATTATCGATTATTTGATAGAATCACTATTTAACTTCGAACAATTTTTTATTTTATTTTAAAAAAAATCAATGACATAAATTTTGTATTTGTACAGAGAAAAAACAAACTACTTTCATGTCCTAACTCGGCACATCTAGTCTATATATGTAGGGTGAGAGGAGAGGCTTCTCTTTATGTTTGGACAATTGGCAGTTTCTCACTAACAACACTCAAATAAAAAAATAAATATTGACTTTCATTCTAAGTGCACATGCTTTAAATTAAATATTTTTACAAGTATGAATTGAAATCTAAAAGTTGTTTGGCTTATACTAATTAATCATTTAAAAACACAACACATATTTCGAGTAATCTCAAGGTATTCCTTGCTTGTGCTGAATTTTTAAATATTTATTTTGAATATTTTTTCTATTTTACATATTTCACTAACTAGTAAATTCAAGAAAATCAAACAAATCTTGGTAATTTCAAAAAGAAAAATTACCAAATCCTCAACGGAAACGGAAAGAGCACCCCCTACGGGGGTGAGATTAATCCTATGTCGAGCACTGTCGGATTCTTTCCGGGGTGGCTCTCCCCAATCCATTTTTTTCATACCCAGGGCTCGAACTCGAGACTACTGGTTAAGGGAAACAAACAAAAAATTAAGATAGCTCGTTGAAATGAAATGGAGAAATGATCAAGGTTGTTAAGATTAGAGGTGGCAATATGGGCTAATCTGCTTCGCCCCATCCCGACCCGCCATCGACCCATCAAAAATGGGGCGGGGCGGGGTCCAATGAAAGGTGGGTTGAAAATATCAACTCATCCTCTTTTGAGGTGAGTTGACCCGCCAACTCACAAAATTGGTAATTTGGGTTGGCGGGTTAGCGGATTGGCTCGCCAAAATATTAATTGAAAAAATAAAAATCTCAACTGAAGTAGTACAAAGAATCAATAACAAAGGCTTGCAGCAGAGGAACATTTGATTTTTAAGTGAAAACAAATCAAGTATCAACAAAAGTGTTCTGTATGAGTAGCATATGTGTTTAACCGGAGGTTAGCTCGTTGATGTAGGATCTAGTGCTTTCTCTAGATACCTATAGATTTAGGTATCTTAGGGACAGCAAATCACGACACACAATATGATGGCCTTGGCCAAGATGGGGTGGTGGTGGTGTGTGTGCTGTGTGATTGCATAAATAGGTTAAAAAGAGATCAGTCATACCTGTGGTATTTAGCTCCTATTTATAGGACTTACCTCTGGGCCTTCCAAGGATATAGGTCTCACTCAGGTCCATAACAGTTGCCTCCCAGCCCGGTAGACTGATAGTTCAGGATGCCGGGATATACATGTCATCTACTTCTACACAGATGTTGATCCTGGATTTACTTTTGTCCTGATTCATTTGATACTTGTTTAACTCGATTAAGGTCATAGCCGAGATATTCCAACTAAACCGGATATAGGTTCTATCCGATTTTCCATCCTTAACCGAAATATCTTGGTTGAGTCATCGCGATGGTTTCTCTTTCCTTCGCATGCAATGATTTTCTTCTTATGTAATGATAACCACTTTTCACATGGCTTCTCCCAATAGACACGACGTGTGCCACTACTCCCTTCCACGCCGCATCTCATTAATTGGTAACAATCAGAACGTCCCTCAACTGTCCTGTCAACAAATGATTTTAATTTTTTATCCTTGTCCTTTCGTTTCGCGGGTTATACCTATTCAACTTCATTTCCCTCTTTATACTTGGCATCTATTCATTTCTCATGTTCTTGTATCTTCTGGGTTTCCTTTCGTCTGGCATTTTCACAACTTCTCCGGACCTTGTCTCAGGTACGTTCTGCCATTTATCTCTAGCTTCCATTATTATTCTGCTCATCTTCTTCCATGAAGTATAAACCAGCAAATATGTTATGAACTTGTAGTGCCTCTGGTATTACCACATTTATGTTTTACACATGCATGAATTGTTTCTATTTGTCTGACTGCGCACCACTGCCGCATTTAGCATGCATTGCACTGTTTGTATAAGACTTGTCACTGTTATTATTTTCACTGTTCCTTACTTCACAAACTCTTCTTAGTATGAGTGAGAGGAATTCCACTGGCCGAGGGAAACCAACCTGCCTTCGCGGCTTTGGCCGTAGTGATGAGACAGACGCAGAAGAAGAAAGGTTTATCCAAAGTTTGTCTCCTGGTCTGAGGTTTTGGTTGTTTGGTAGACCTCGGACTGAAGAAGAGACTCAAGCCGCCCTATTAGGAGGCTGCCGAGGAAATGGAAGTAGGGCGGCACCTCGATTTCGTCCTTCAGCTAGAGGATTCAACCTAGGCGCCCGCTATAATCCAGGGGGATTGCCAAAGCGTATTACTCACACCCCGGGTCAAACCTCTATCTCTTTTAATTCATACCCCCATTCAAATTATAACCATGTTTACCCTCCTCCTTGTCAAACCGTGGTAGTTAGCCCGGGAGGTAGGAATATAGTCCCTTATTTTAGTTGTGTTTATCTTAGTGCCCAATTTGTTGAAAAAAGGAACGATTTCATGGCCGACCTAGTATTAGGTAGTTGTTCACACCATCCCGACTCGTCTATCCCAGCTCCTTTGGTTGCCTCTGATGACTCTTCCAGCTCTTCACATAGCAGTGTGTTTAGTTCAGGTACGTACTTTTCCTGCTACGTACTTTTCCTGCTTTTAATCCTCCCATGTTGCTGCTCTAGGTATTTATGGAGTCACCTTCTGCAGAGTTAAACTTGGAAAATCCCTCATCTAGCCAAGGACAAGAAGTTGAAGTGACCCAAGCCAAGCAAGGCTCTGCCACTATCAGTAGAGATCTTCAAAGACAATTTCCATGGGTAACAGAGGAAATCCTGAGCTTTAGGTCCACCATGTCGACCGAAGAGGTATTCGGACTTCCGATAGGTAACCCGGTTGGGTTTAATACCTTCTGCCCTGCAGATGATGAGCCTGTTTACTCAGGTCGAAATCGCGATGAGCCACATTCTTTTTTCTTTTATCGTGACTTGATTACCAAAATTGGTATCCGGTTCCCTTTCTCTCCCTTTAAGATACAACTTTTAAATCATCTTCTTCTTGCTCCAACCCAGATCCACCCTAATGGTTGGGCTTATATCATTGCTTTCGAGCAACTGTGTGCATCTTTGTCTTTACCTTGCATTGTTCCCCCTTTTCTCTATTTCTTCAATGTGTATACTCCCCGCACCGGTTCTGAGCCTCCTAAGTTCAAAGGGTGGGCTAGCATCATAGGTCGTGCTAGTAGACCTTCACGGAAATTGTTCTCCGTTTATAGTGACTCCTTCAAGGATTTCAAAGGCTTATATTTCAAAGTAATTGCCGAAGTTGGAGAAAGACCATGGTTTATTGGAGAGGATGGAGAGGGAAAGTTTCCTCTTTACTAGTCTCAGGAGCATCAGCTGCGTAGCTCAGCTGATTTTAAGTTGAGATTATCAGGGGAAGATAAGGCCAGTGTTAAGACCTTATTGGCCCATGTGGGCTCCCATGGCCATTTGAGTGCGGCTTCTCTGGTTGCTAGATCCCAGGCCGTCCTAGATCAAACTAGTATGCTTTTTTCATTTTCTAGCATGTCTTTTAATACTTGTTTCTCTTTCCTGCTCTAATTGTGCCTGCTTGATTTGCAGATTCTCACATGGATCCCACTGCGAAAGAAGTGCCTGACTATATACTGTATCTTCGAGGAAAGGCTGCAGCTCGGCCTCCTTCCGCAATGATGCTGATAATTGGTTGGACTCGGGTTGTAACCAAGCTTTTCCTGCTGAAGGTACTGGAGGTACCACTCGAGCCGTGGTATCTGTGGACCGAGATACTCCAATTCCTCCTGCTCTTCCAGCCGGACTTAGGAGAGGTGCGCTATGGGAAACCAGGGTGGCTACTGAACTCCAGGGTGTTACTCATCCCCCGCCCGCATTTTTGGGACGAGGGTCATTTCGAGAATCGAGATGGAGGAACTGCAGAGGGCCAAGTTATATGCTTTTAAGGCGGCCTCATTATTGAAGCCTTACTCTCTGCTGTTGGAGAAGTATTCGAAAAATTATGCTGATAGAGATGCACTCCGGGTTGACCGTGACAAGACAGTCCAGGAGAACCAGAGCTTAACAGTTGTTGCTGCTGAATTAAAGTCGTCTCTGGAACAATCCAAAGTCGACTTGAAATTTGTGCCAGATTCTTTTGGCCTTGATGCTGGCAAAGAGGCCATTGTCAACTACTTCAAAGAGAAATTAGCCCTGCTAGCAGAAAAGGAATCAAGGATTACAGCTTTGGCTTTGGATAATGACAAGTTCAAATCCGACCTTCAAGATTTGCAGTCTGATTACGATTTTAGTCAGGCCGCGTTGGAGAAAGCTGTTGGTTCTGCATTTAAGAAAGCCTGGCTAGAACTCACGATCTTACTCTTTAGCAAGACGGGTTCTACTACCTCGGCTTTTAAAATAAACATCATATTTCTGAAGAAATGAACACTCATTTTATTCAATTTATTCATAACCGAGTTTGAATTTACAAAGTAAAATGCACATATCTTTCCGTTCTTCAGCTATAATATTTCTTCAATTTATCTGCATTCTATGATCTTTTAATATTCTTCCCCTGTGGAGTCTCCATTACATAGGCTCCCCTTGACAACTTTTCTTTTACTTTGAATGGCCCTTCCCATTTTGGAGCTAGTTTTCCTTCAGCCGCATTTCGTCCTCCGATGTCTGCTCTTCGAAGAACCAAGTTTCCTACCTCAAACGATCTAGACTTCACCTTTTTATTGAACCGGCTTGCCACGAGTTGTTTAGCCGCAAAGTTTTTACAATGAGCCTGTAACGCCTGGCAACTTGCAAGGATTAACGACTGTCCCCACACACTAACACGAGACTTTTCAGCGTGCTTTGTCCTCACTTGCACACTTCCCGGGAAAACTTCCTAGGAGGTCACCCATCCCAGAATTGCTCCAAGTCAAGCACGCTTAACTGTGGAGTTCTTCCGTTCCGGGCTACCAAAAAGTAGATGCATCTTGTTAGTATAGGTAGTACCAATTAATTCTTATAAGCCATTCCCAACTATACCGTCCCATACCAGCACAGTCTCTGGAATCCCTCTCTTTCGGGTGTGGATTCGATTTATTTATGTACCCCCTCCCTAGAAGCCTGCCAGGAGCCGCTCCTTGTCCATGCCCTTTCGCACCGGCGATCACTCCCCGCCCTCGTCAGCGCCCGGGATGTTATCTATCAAGTTTAGTTCCATTGCCATCTTTTTATTGTTTTCTTCTTCTGTTTGTGCTAATTCCTGAACTCTCCTCCAAGACGGTTCTCCTAACTCCACTAGAATCATAGCTTTACATCCATAGGTCAACCTAAATGGGCTTTCCTTAGTGGACGTCTGCATTGTGGTTCTGTATCCCCAGAGTACGTAATACAACTCTTCTACCCATTTTCCTTTGGCAGATTATTCTATCCTCTTTTTTAGTCCCTCTATAATGACCTGGTTAGCTGCTTCCGCCTGCCCATTTGTTTGGGGATGTTCTACTGATGCAAATCGATGTTGGATATGGAGGTCCGTCATCAGCTCTTGGAAGGATTTGCTTGTGAATTGCGTTCCATTGTCAGTCACCACTCTAGCCGGGATGCCAAACCTGCAAATTAAATTCCTTTCAAAGAAACGCTGTATCCTAGCCGAATTGATTGTGGCTATTGGTTCTACTTCTATCAATTTTGTAAAATAGTCAACAGCCATAATCAGCCACTTCAGCTGTCCTTTTGCTGCAGCGAATGGGCCTAAAAGGTCCATCTCCCATTTGAAAAATGGCCATGGAGCCGTAATCAAGTTTAACATTTCTACATAGGTGAATAAATGCCTTTTTTGTATAGCTTCCCTTCAACCATGGTATATAGTGCTGCATCTCTAATTAGCTTTTTGGCTTCTTCTTTTCTCGAAGGCAATGTCCCATTTTCCATATAACTTATGATGGCCCCACTCCAATCATCTACCTTTGCTATTTGCATTACACAAGTGGGTTCTAGGATGCTTTGCTCAATCACTATCCTATGATTCCCTCTTCCTTTGGTGCTTGCTAACTTGGATAATATATTAGCCCTGCTATTTTCGTTCCTAGGAATGTGACTGATGTCCACCTTTTCAAATTCCACCATTAATTGTCTGGCGGTGTCTAGATATTTCGTCAGCAATGGTCCCTTTGCCTGGTAATTTTCTGCAATTTGGGAAGTAACCAATTGAGAGTCACTAAAAATCTGTAGCTTCTGGGCTCCGAGTTCTTTAGCTTGCGGAAGGCCAGCTATGAAAACTTTATATTCTGCATGGTTATTCAATGTTTCAAAGCCCATTTGCATTGAATACTCTACCGATATACCTTCAGGGCTCTCGATAATGATCCCGGCTCCACTTCCTTTTGAATTGGAAAAGCCGTCTACATTTACTTTCCAATTATCTGGGCTATGCGAACTCTCAATTTGGAATTAAGTGAGCTCCCTGACAAAATCTGCAAGTGCTTGAGATTTAATTGCTTTCCGACTTTCAAAAGTTATGTCGAATTCTGATAGCCCGACAACCCAACTCATCATCCTTCCTGCTAAGTCAGGCTTGTGAAGGACCTGCTGAATTGGCGAATCCGATCTGACAACAATTGCATGCCCTGGAAATATGCTTTGAGCCTTCTAGCCGAGATTAATAAGGCAAACGCCAGTTTTTCTAATTTTTGATATCTAAGCTCTGCTCCTTGCAAGAGTCGACTTACGAAGTAAATCGGATGATGTCCTCCCTCATCTTCTTGGACCAAAACTGAACTGACAGCGACATCGCCCACAAAAAGATACATTATTAAAGTTTCCTTCTCTCTTGGTTTTATCAAAACCAGTGGAGAAGCTAACCCCTTTTTTTACTTCTTGGAATGCGGCTTCACACTCCGGTGTCCACCCATACTGCACCTCATTTCTCAGTAACTTGAAGAATGGTAGTGCTATTTCTGCAGACTGGGGTAAAAACCTAGTGAGAGAGGCTAGTCTTCTTGTCAGTTGCTGTATCTCCTTTTACTTTTAGGAGCCTTCATATCTAACACGGCTCTGCACTTATCCGGGTTAGCTTCAATACCCCTGTGAGTCAAACATAAAACCAAGGAATTTACCTGCAAAAACTCCAAAAGCACACTTTGCTGGATTTAAATAGATGTTGTGCCGTCTCAATTTTTCAAAGGATTGCTCCAAATCCGCAATATGCACCATTGACTCCATTGATTTGACTATCATGTCATCTATATATACTTCTACACTCTTGCCTAGCTGATCTGCGAACACTTGGTTCATCATCCTTTGATAAGTAGCCCCCGAGTTTTTTAACCCAAAAGGCATCACATTATAACAATAGTTTGCCTTCTCCGAGATGAACGCTATTTTTTCTTGATCTTCCAGGTGTAATGAGATTTGGTTATACCTGGAGTAGGCATCAATGAAGGATAACATCTAGAATCCAGGCGAGCTGTCAACCAACTGGTCTATATTAGGCATAGAGTATGCATCTTTGGGACATACCTTATTTAAGTCAGTATAATCCGTCTCCACTTCCCGTTTGGCTTTTTAACCATTACCACATTGGATAACCTGGTGGTGTACTATATTTCCCGGATAAAACCAGCCTTTAATAGCTCCTTAACATGATCCTCCAGAACTTGCCGACGTTTTGGGTTGAGCTTCCTTTTCTTCTGAGCTACCGGCTTAGATCCTGGGTATACTGCTAATCTGTGACAACAGAAGGCAGGGATTACACCAGGAATCTCCATCGATTTTCAAGCAAAGACGTCCTTGTTGTTCCTCAAGCATGTGCCTTGGCCAATCTTTGTGGTTTGCCCTTGCTCTCCGATGGTTACTTCTTCTAACTCTCCATCGGGTTCTGGCCTTGGCACCTGGGTATCATCCCTCATGTCCAATTCTACTATGTTAACTGGTGCCTTTTCCTTCTTCTGGCTTGGACCAACCTGACTCTCGTTGCTTTCTTTGATCTCGGTTGAAGATATGAGGCCACTCCCAACTGCTCTAACCGACTTGAAGTAGCAGTCTAGAGATTTCTTCTGGTCTCCAGCAATGGTGATCACTGTACCCTGTTTACCAATCATCTTAATTTTTTGATGCTTGGTAGAAACCAACATATCCCAATTATGAATAGTTTGTCTTCCCAATATCACATTATACTCTGAAGGGAAATCGGCTACAATAAACCGTACTCTTTCAGATTTGAATGCCTCTTTTGATCCTAAGATAAGCCTAAGATCAATATACCCTTTAGAGAGGGTATTGCAGCCATTGAATGCAATCAATGCAGTGTTGCAGGGCTTCAAGTCTTCTTCATCTAGGTTCATCTCTTTAAACGCCTACCATAAGATTATGTCAGCACAACTACCATTGTCCACAAAGATCTTCTTGACTCTGCAATTGACTAGCGTCCCCGTTATGACCAAACCGTCAACATGTCTCGGCATTACATCTTCTAAATCTTTCCTAGTGAAATATAGCAATGGCGGGTCTGGTTTGGCTTCTTCTTTGAATGTAGACCGCTCCTGTATCGAAAGTACCTCTCTTAAGTATTTCCTTCTGGCATTCATTGTATCACCTCCTCCACCAAAAGCACCACTAATCACATTACATTCAAACTTTGGTTCCACGAATTCATCCTCTTCTCTAACCGGTTTTTTACCCCGACTATCATCCTTCAATCTTTTTTCTTTTGCCGGGCTCATAGGCCGACCCTTTCTTTTCCTATTGTTCCTCCACCCTTGAGTCCTTATAAGATATTGGCGCAATTTGCCACCCCTAATGTTTCTCTCAATTGCATATCTCAAGTCCCAACATTCGTCTGTAGTATGCCCCGACCTATCATGAAAGGCACAATATCGAGATTAGTCTAACCTGACCTGGTTCAATAAAGGCTGAGGTCTATCAACCTTCTTCATCTCGGTAGAGGACACCTCATTCCAGATTTGGAACCTGGATGAATTCAAGGATGTGTACTTTTCGAACCTTTCCCTTGTTGGAGCTCTTTCGTCTTGCCTTTTACCCCGGGAATCATTCTGTCTCTGATTTCCGAGCTTTTTCATTGGATTTGGTTGGTGCTTCTGATCCATGTTCTCAATCTCCATCTGTTCCAGCTCCAGATACTTCTTTGATCGAGCCGTGAATTCTACCAGCGTTCGAACCGGGTCCTTGTATATCGATTTGGCCAATCTAGAGGACCCACACAACCCTGCTATTACCAGGTGCAGATGAACATTTTCAGACAATCTTGGAACCTGCAAGGCTGCCATTTTAAAGCGATCTAAATATTTTTGTAGGGTCTCGCCGGGTTGTTGCTTTATTTTTCCCAATGCAAACTCTGATTTCGGTTGTTTCTTGCTAGTAGCGAAATTCAACAGAAATCTTCCACCAAACTCTTCAAAGGATTTGATAGACCCTGCTGGTAATGATGAAAACCACGTCTGAGCCGCTCCCGTCAGCGTAGTTGCAAAAATTCATGTATCAAAGGTTCTTCTATCCCCTTAATGTACATGGCCGTATCAAAGGCATCAGAGTGTACATGGGGATCTTGCGTTCCATCGTACTTAAGGAGTTCTGATAAGTTTAAATTTTCTGGGAAGGGTGCATTAACAATTTCATCGATAAAAGGACTATCGTTATATTATCCCCTGTTATACTTTCTCCTGTAGACCCCGGACACATCATCCGAGTTCCTAGCATGTTGCCCTATGCTCTGGGGCTGGAGATTCTCCATTTGCCTTGTCGGAACCCTTCCTCCACCTCGGCTACCTTCATGCCGTGTTTCTTGATTACGAGTAGGGTTAGTAATGACCCTTTGACCTCGGCCGCTAGCGTTTCTCATCTGATCTCGGGTCCCCCCTCGGTCATTATTGTTCTGATCCTCTCATGATCCTCAAGTCAGTCATGACTTGCGTTATAGCTCGTGCGAGATCCGGGTTGGTGTCCCGCCACAACAGAGTCTCCAATTCTCAGATTTTCCTGGCATCCTCTTGCCTCTGGAGCTCTTTGTTTATTTCCATCTCTTCCATTCTCTGAAGCACCGAAGCGACAACCAGATCTGTCACCCGCGGATCATTGTTTGCACCATTTGGCATTTGCCCAGCGTTTGCGACCTGCCCTTCAATCGATTGTAACCCCTCCACGTATGGGGTGTTAGGGTTAACCGCTGGAGTTGATGCCGAATCAGAGTGCACATCGCTGACATGAACAACATTGATGTCTACCTGCTGATGGTCATGGGGGACATGTTGTCCCAATGGATCCTTTCTGATTGAGGGAATTGGTTGGTGTCTGGGATTCGACCTTGATGGCTGCCGGTAACCTCTTCTGGTCGATCGCACCATTTTGACCGCTGGCTTTTAACCACGTGATCGTAGAAAGGTTCTGTTTGTCCCCACAGACGGCGCCAATGTTTTGCCTGAGTAGCAGATGTGTCTAACCGGAGGTTAGCTCGTTGATGTAGGATCTAGTGCTTTCTCTAGATACTTATAGATTTAGGTATCTTGGGGACAACAAATCACGACACATAATATGATGGCCTTGGCCAAGATGGGGGGGTGTGTGTGTGCTGTGTGATTGCATAAATAGGTTAAAAAGAGATCAGTCATACTCAAGGAAGCACGGACACTTGTAAAAACAGGAAGAGTCGGGTCCGACACGCTCCGACACGGCGACACGCTCCAACACGCTCCGACACGGTGTCGGACACGCGGTTGACTTTTTCCGACGCGTTGACAATTCCGACACGCGAATTTGACCGTGTCCGACACGGTCAAATGATATTTTTGTAAATTTTTTTTAATTTTTTTAAATTTTTTTAATTTTTTTTAAAAAAATTTATATTTTTTTAAAAAGTTATAATATATTAATAAAGCTTCCACCTGATCATATCAATTTTATCTTTTTGTCTTTTTTCCCCTGAAGTAGATAAGAGATCATCTCAGCATCATCGTTGTCAATTCCTATCACGCTCTTGTTGTATCTTCTTCTCTCTGATCTCTCTCTAATATGATTTGATCTCTCTATCTGATATTATATCCCTCTCTTATCCCAGTTCTTATTTTTTTATTAAAGCTTCCATCTTTATAACGTGTTGATGGGTATTATTATTTTAGTTTCATTTTTTTGTTAAATTATTAAATATTAAATAAAATATACACTATATAAATTAAAAATATTATTTAATATTAAAACGTGTCCCAACGTATCGAAATCCATAATTTTTTAGGATTGACGTGTCGGAGTGTCGTGTCGTGTCGTGTGACGTGTCGCGTGTCGTATCGGTGCTACATAGGTCATACTTGTGGTCTTTAGCTCCTATTTACAGGACTTACCTCTGGGCTTTAGGTTGTCTGGGCCTTCCAAGGATATGGGCTCACTTAGGTCCATAACAAAAAGTATATTCATAAACCTTTATGAAAATATCACATGTTCGGTGCTCCAAGGGTAATATACTGTATCAGTATGCTGGAGCTTGGAGATACATAGCACACTAATCCAGAATTCAAGATTCAAGAACATGAAAGACAATAGGAAGAAGATATGCTACTGTTGTGCAATTGTGTACCCCTTTTATCAATCACACATTACGCAAGTCCACGTGTCAACAAGTAATAAAGTGGATGTGTGAGTCCAGATATCGTTCCCACGAAGAAAACTATAAAGTTGGGATCAATGTGAAGCAATCAAGGTAACAAAGATAATTTGGAAGAGGTTAATGACTAATTAAACAATAGAACTAATAATTAACTAAAAGAATATAGTAAAAAAATAGGTTTTCCAAGTATTAAAGATAGATTGGGATCAATTTCCCCATTATTGCAACTTCACCAGAATGCAGTAACCATGCTATAGCAATTATCCATTCAGTAACCAGAACACTAATGCATGCAAGGGCTCTCACCAACTCTACATGTATACTAAGTCCCACATCTCTATGGCCAACATAGTTATGAATCATTAAGTGCAAGTTCCATTTGATTTTGTGGTGTGAATGATCTCTCTACCCACAATTAACTAATTAAATTAGTTAAACCACAATGCTTAATAACTTTCTGAGTTCACCTATATCTCTATAGTCCAAACCCTAATTATCTTGCAGCTCTCTCTCGATAAGTCAACAAGAATAAAAATAAGCACTTTATTAAGCAACTGAAAGGAAAATCATGTAACAAAGTTAAAGCAATACTGTTTACATCACAATAAGGGTACTCTATCACCCAATAATAACAATTTAGCCCATACTTGGGTGGGAAGAAACAACAAAGAAAGAATAAGATTCCATTAAACTAAAGTAAAGAAAACAGGGGCGTTGCTGTAGCACTGCTCTCGCAGCTACCGTAGGCTCCACCACCAACATCCTTTCTTCAGCCGCCGCAATAGTGCAGGGATCCACTGAATTTGATGATCTCTCTACCAAACCCTAGCCTCACCCTTTGATTCCTTGGATTTCTCTCAACGAACACTCAAATTCTCTCTATGTGTTCCCCCACTTTCTCTCTAGGATCTGATTGAATGTCTAAAGCATGTGTAGCGTTTCTCCTGCTTTTTGTGTGTAGGGTTCGTTCCTTTATATACTTGATATTCTGGGCCTCAAACAGCTCTTCAGGTCCATGTAAATCTTCATTCAAATCTGCCGTGTGAGTGGATAAGGATGACACTCTATTTTGCTGCAGCGCTTGATTGAAGATTCTTTCCTTATTTGCTGCAGCACTGATTGAGGATACAGCTATGTTTTGCTACAGCGCTGATTGGAGATTCTTTACTTATTTGCTGCAGCGCTGATTGAAGATACAGTTGTGTTTTGCTACAGTGCTGATTGAAGATTCTTTCCTTATTTGCTACAGCACTGATTGAAGATACAGCTGTGTTTTCTACAGCGCTGATTGGAGATTCTTTCCTTATTTGCTGCAGCGCTGATTGAAGATACTGTTAGGAATGTGGCTTCCATACTCAAGAGGGGGGGTGAATTGAGTATTACAAGATTTTCGCAAAAGCCCCCTTCTAGTTTCTAAATAATCATTTCAAGTACACTTTGACCTATGAAAATCTAATTTATTTAATTTAAATAATTTACAGCGTGTAGTGACTAAATAACAGAAAAATAGATCAGGTAAATATTTGATGAGATATGAATTTAAATATGCTCAAATGATTAATCAATGCTTATGCAAGAGATAAGGGATAGAGAGATTTGCAAACTTGATATATCCTGGTTCGGTCACTACCACTGTGACCTACGTCCAGACTGAAGTCGCTCGATCAAATCTTTCACTAACGGTCAAGCTTCACGGGTGCTTGACAAACCTTTACAAATTCCCTAGACTTCTATCTCTTGGTAGACTAACAAGGGTTCACTCCCCTTTCCAAGACTTCTGTCTCTTGGCAGACCAACAAGGGTTTACTCCCCTTTCCAAGACTTCTGTCTCTTGGCAGACCAACAAGGGTTCACTCCCCTTTCCAAGACTTCTGTCTCTTGGCACACCAACACAAGGGTTCACTCCCCTTTTGATTCAAGAAGTAAGATGAAGGTGATAAATAGTGGATATGTACTCTCAAAGTACAGATATTACAAATTGAAGAACTAGTAGGTGTATAGCATAACAACAAAGATAAGCTCAAGTCTATGCAATGATCAAAATGAGTAATTTGTGAGCAAAAGCAAGCTAGAATGAGTGATAAAGACTTGGTAAATGATCAATGACCGAATTATGTGTATTTGAGATGTTAGGGGGGTTTATATAGGCACCCAATTCGAAAACTAGCCGTTTAAAACAGTAGATATCTGGATATTTATCGAACACATATCCGGATATGTAATTATAGCCGTTTATAGCCGTTTAAACAGTAGATATTCGGATATTCATCGCGCACGTATCCAGATATGTGATATCCGGATATTCAGTATCAGATATCCGGAGATTGATATCCGGATATTCTTGGTCAGATATCCGGATATTTCATGGCAGTGACCTTTTTACACATTTTCAAAAATTCCTTTCTTTCAATATGGTTTCTATGACTTGTAAAGCATATGATTGGTTATGGAAATTAACTAGAAAAGTATATTTTATGTAAGTCTCTTTCCAAACCAATTTTGAATGATTTAAACCACTTGATTTGACTTTTCTTAACAGATGTATAAGGCCATGAATATGTAACTGTTATAATGCCATGATTCTTTTTTTTTGCTTAAGTCATTTGAAAAACCTTTAGATGCATTTTTGACTTGTTAGTTCAAGATTCATTTATGCATTTGATGATGTGTATGACTTGAGCTTATGCAATGCTATAATACTATACACCTTTACACATTTTCCTAAGTCCTAGATAAATATACCATTGAGATCTTGGACTTGACTTGATGCTTGACTTGCATGTTTCTTGATTTGATTTCTTTTGGATGTTGCTTCACCTTCAAGCAATCTTCTTTGACTTGTTTGTTATCATCAAAACTATGCTGACGTGGAATCATCAATAGTATCATCGTGGCAGCCACATCATCACTTTGATTCTTCCATATTCAAAGTTTTTCTAATTATTCCTTGTTGCTCTTTATCCAATGATCTTGCCACTTTGATATGACATCACTCTTCTTGTGTGGCTACATCATATATCTTCAATATCCACATTGGTTGATGTTTTTTGCTCTTGATCAAAGCTCTTCTCTTTTTGTTGTTGCCACTTTGTTATCATTAAAACATACCTTGTATCTACAATCTCCCCCTTTTTGATGATGACAAACTTAAAATTGAGAAATGGTTAGTATAACAAATATTCCTAAATAATGTATATCATACTCCCTCACAATTTATGAATGGTTTCAAATCAACATATATGTATATGGTGGAAGAATATAATTTTCTCAATTTTCATATTTTTCTCCCCCTTTGGCAACATCAAAAAGCATAAATCAAGATAAGCACGCAAACTTGTGAGCAACAAAATTTCATTGAATATGTTAATAAAGAACACTTGTTATTTTGCACAATAATATCAAAGCAACTATCAAAGCTCCCCCTTAATCCATGAATGGTTTCAAAGACAAAAGTATGGAAATTCTAGGGTCAACAAACCTCATTTTTACCTTTTTAGTGCATTTTCCCTCTTTCATATTTGATTTTACCTTTTTGCCACATGTTAGGTAGAAGTGTATTATCTTTTCTCAATTAGCACTTATTCTCCTTCTTTGGCAACATCAATGGCATTGAATAGTTCAAGATATATAACAAAGCATTCAAATGATTCAAGTAAATGCAAATATGCTTTGGAAGTGGATTTAAATCTTCAAGTGTTCAATATATCATAAATCCAACATAAATTATCCATTCAAGTCAAAACATCCAAATATAAGCATATGGTCCAAGTTCAAAGCATTTATATCACAAAGATCTAATTATACATTTTTGTCATGCTAACCATATTTGTCATGTAAGAAAGGAACAAGTATCATATCATTCATACTATAGAATTCCATAAGAGTTAGGGATAGTGATACTTATCGAGATCAAATATGATGTGACGCTCCTTATGCATGGTGATCCTAGCCACTTGAGCTTTCTTCCTTTGAGTTTTCCATTTGTGAGCACGTGAAGAAAGTCTCTTTTGGTGCTTTTCATTCATCTCTTTCTTTGTCCACATATGCTTGGCACTTAAATATTTGGTTGCCATATTTGATTACCAATTGTAGAATTAACTCTTAAAGCTTTTCAAATCAAAGGTTAGCAACAAATATCATTTAAACACATCTCCAAGCATAATCTTGGTTGATATACAATATGAAACATGTATTACATTATCAACCATGGAGTAGGACAAACCATAGACATATGCACTTGAATCTTTAGGATATTTCAAACATGGTTAAGGTATGATTCAAGATTAGCAAGAAATATATGACCATCATCAAAACATATTGGGACATTTCAAAGCAAGTAATGATCATATAAGTCATGTTATTATAGATAAGCAATTTTAAACATAATCACATGCCAATCCAAAAGATATAATTTCTTTTCAAAAGCCAATACTTGAAAGATCATGGAATTAACATTTTAATCATATTCTTCTTGTTTCAAAGAGTGACATATATCAAGCAATTAATACAAGAATATATTTAATTTCCTGATCTTCAAGTAAGCATATGATACATTTAAGCACATAATAGAGAAGTGAAATCATTTTTGTGTATGTATAACTCCAAGTAAAAATAAGGATATACTCTAAAGCTCAAGCTCAAAAAGATTATCATGCTATTG